>NC_057809.1:487593988-487594277 GCF_018294505.1 Triticum aestivum | reverse complement strand
TGCATGCAATGTGTGTGAAATGGAGGCCTATCCATATCATACATAGAGGGTCGGGCAATCCATGAGAAGAGAGGGAGGGGTCATAGCTATCAATAGAGTCGAAGAGAGGATCAAGTGGGTGGGTGCGAGATCGATGAAGAGAGCCATCGAAATTGTGTGTGTGTACAAGTCAAAGATATAGGGCGACTGGCCTACCGGAACGTTAGAGGGCACACGTCAAGTTTGTGTGTGGCAGGGAGACATGACTAGAGCGCTTGATGTATCGATGTGTGTGGAGGGGAGGGGGTGG
>NC_057809.1:487590778-487593921 GCF_018294505.1 Triticum aestivum | reverse complement strand
CGAAATTGTGTGTGTGTACAAGTCAAAGATATAGGGCGACTGGCCTACCGGAACGTTAGAGGGCACACGTCAAGTTTGTGTGTGGCAGGGAGACATGACTAGAGCGCTCGATGTATCGGTGTGTGTGGGGGGAGGGGGGTGGTGGGAGGGGTAGGCAGAGGCCTAACTATAGAGGTAGAACGACTCGTATATGTGTTGAGAAGGAGAGACCCAGCTATGTCTTGAGGGAGATCGGTCGACATCCATACATAACTGAAGGACGGGAAATATGATGGGATAGAGATAGAGGAGAGAGGGAGGGAGAGGGAGGGAGAGGGGTAGAGTGTTGGATGGGTGATGGAGTTGCTTCTCGAAGATGGTGGGAGAGGCCTACTAGACAAACTGAGGGTGGAAATGCAATGTTATCAATAAGAGTGGGGATGTGTTTCTGTGTGTGCCTGTGTGTGATAGATCTGTCGGTACGCATCTATGGATTATGAAGGGGAACCATGTGTTTGGTAAGCAAACCTAACTAGATCGGTAGATCAATTGTTGTTTGTCGGAGGAAGGGAGAGACACAACTAATGAGGTAGATCGATTGACGTGTGGGTAAAAACGAGTTATAAGGACCTAGCTAGCTATATGTATAGCGAGAGATTGGTTGGTGTACGTCCATTTGTTAGAGGCTAATAAGGCCCAGCGAGACAGATAGACATAGAGAATGGAGCTAGGAGGTGGTGCGAGAGGCCCAACTACTAGCTAGATAGGGGGAGGAGTGTGCGGTTGTGAGAGAGTGATGAAAAGAGGGGCGAGAGTTTACACGTGTGTCTGACCGTATGAGAGACGCGAGGCAAGGACACATAAAGGAGGAGATTGAAGGTGTCTTTGTATGTTGTAGGCAGGCATCGCTGGAGAGGTTTATCGATCGGTGTGTGTCAGAAAGGAGTTGTGGAGACTCTGGGAGAACGACCTAAAGAAAAAAATGAATGTGCCCGGTGGATAGAATGCCGAGGGAGGGGGAGGGCGAGGAGGGCGTGTGCATGCACGAGAGAAAGTTAGTGGTAGCTACAAAGGTTAGAGGACTGTGTGGGTGTAAGAGACTAACAAAGATCATAATTTGATATGAAAGCGGATTCATATATTTGAATAGGAGATCATAGTGTTTTAAACATTGCATGCACGAATATAGCGGTGATACACGTGTTGTGCACATGTTATACCATAATGTGATAATGCATGGTGTTTGCAACTCACAGCTAAATGCCGAACAATCTAAACCATACTATACATCAAACAATCTCACATTTTATTTGAATTTGTGATAATGTGCGGCGTTTGCAGCTTACAACTAAATATTGAACAATCTAAACAATACTATATATTGAACATTCTCACATTTTATTTGAATTTGTGGTAATGTGTGGTGTTTGCAACTCACATCTAAATACTTGTAGGCGTATGGGGCGGGGCACCATACATAATGTGATAAACACATTATACATATGAGACATGGTTTAGATTATGAAGATCTAGCTAGAGCTAGAAATGCAATGTGATTTGAAATCAAAATAAAGTGGATTCAAAAAATCTAGTTCGAGTTCATATAGTACACATAGTTCATATGTAACTCGAGACTAATCATGTGGTGTGCTGTGAAGATAATACACAAACGATGGTTTAACTTGACAATAATGATGATTGTAGATCTTATTAAAACAGAGAAACGAATTCAAATGCTTTGACTTCACAACAATCATTACTGTAGATCTTATTCAAATAGAGAAACGAATTCAAATTTAGTTCATATTGAAGCGGTAGTATATACGTTTAGAATGCACTAAAACATTCATTTGAGTAGTAGGTTGCATGCATTATACACGTAGCGAAATATTTTAATTGAACATAACATGAATTCAAAGTTTTGAATGACATTTGTAGGGCGCATTGATTTGGTACAGTACAGGTTAGGCTTGTCCAGAAATTTCAACCCGCGCCTTGTTAGCCTGAAATACTTAAGATATATCTTTGTCTCGTTGTGCTCCGACAACTCCCTCCATCTCAACCCGCGCCTTGCTATTCCGAAATTACAACGCGCGCGAAAACTCCCACCTTCTGTGAAATCCCGACACACGAAATGCCCATGGTACCCCTGAACCGAAAGAACCGCCTCAAATCGGTGGGGGTACTTTCGTAACTTACCCCACATTTCGGACATGCGCGTCTCTAAGCCATGGTTCCCCAGTGCCATCCCATCCACCCACCCATTCGTACACCGAGGCCGTGAAAACCCGCGACGAAACCCCACACCCTGCTCCGTCCGCCACCCAGCCGGAGCCTCTTCCCCGACGACGTCGTCCACAGCAACACCTCGACGTCCCTCATCCACCCTACCGGATGAGGATCCGTCGTCGATCTCATCGTCCCGCCGGTTCAGCCACACCGTCCTCCACCTCCAAGGAGCTGCCCCGACATTCCCCTTGTCTTTCGCGCCACCTCCATTCCCACACTGCCGTCTTCACCTGCACCACCGGAAGAGCATCATCATCACCGTTTCCTCGGATGAAGCTGCGGCCTAATCGGTGCCACCAAAGAGGTTGTACACTAATCGCCACATTTTCTTCTTGATTCGATCTCACGGTGCTGCCGGTGCTCGGTCCCGAGCCGACACAGCGCAGCTCCATCCACGGCGGCGTCACCGGCCACTTCCTCCATGGCGTCGCTCCCTCGGCGGCGATGTCCACATCAGTAGGACCTGCTGCTGCTTTAGCTTTCGCTCGCGCTGCTGCTCTGCTCTTGCTCTCGGTCCCCTGCCTGGTCTGCTCTTGCTATTGCTCTTGCTCGCACTGCTGCTCTCGCTCTTTCTCGCACTGCTGCTCTCGCTCTTGCTCGCACTGCTGCTCTCGCTCTTGCTCTTGCTTGTGATGCTGCTCCGATTTAGCTACACTTCACTCCGATGCCACCGGGGTGAAGGAAGAACCAGCCGCAGCGGGAAGGGGGGCTCGCCGGAGAGGTACCCCACTATCTATCTTAGGGTTCAGGATGGGGGCGGTGGTCGCCGGCGGTGGCGGGGCGTTGGCGGGGCGGTGGCGTGGGGATCGCGGGAGAAAAAGCTCGACACGGGGGGCCCTAGAGGGATGGCCGGGGCGGCGGCGGACCGGCGGTGG
>NC_057809.1:487498291-487590436 GCF_018294505.1 Triticum aestivum | reverse complement strand
ATGCCCTTGATTTCGTATCCAACGGCTGCAAAATCGACTGACCAGAGATGAAAAAGTCAGTCGACCGACGTGTAGCCTCACCTTTCTAGTGCATCCAGTTTCGACAGCAAAATTCAGTTTCGACAGCAAAGTTCAGTTTTGACAGTTAAGTTCAGTTTTGACAGTTAAGTTCAGTTTCGACAGTTAAATTCAGTTTCGACAGTTAAGTTCAGTTTCGACAGTTAAATTCAGTTTCGACAGTTAAGTTCAAAGATGAGCGGCTGATGTATTTTACATCTAGCACTTTGTGGTTATGTATTTTACGTCATGTATTGGAGATGCTATTAGAATTCTACTCAGGTTAACGTTGTTCGTTGTTTCTTTTGTCCTGCTTCAGCCTCGGCGTCGTACAACTCACCGGAGCTGCTCCAACGATGAAACCCTCCATCACAGCGGAGCAGTACCTCGGGCTCCATCTCCAGACGCCTAAGATCTTCTTCCCCTCCTCTGACAGCCAAGTCAGCCGGAGCATCCTCACCGGCCAACCCAATCACGCTAAGATCGACATGGCTTTGCCAAAGAGGTTGTACATTGTTGCATCTCTTTTTTTACTCTACATGTTATATATATTGTCCACTGAGCACACGGATTTGTTCCTTTAGTGTCTCCTTGAAAGAAAAAACGTTGGAATTTTAATTTTCACTTGTCCTCCTTTTCAAATTCCTATTCATGAAGCACAAGACTAAGAGATAGTAGCATAATAGCATTATAACCATACATTTTCTTCTGGTTTGACTTAATCTCACCATGCTTCTTTGCATCCTGTGATCTTCCAATTGTTGTGAATCAAACACCCAGATTGGTTGAAATCCTGTGTTTTTAAATTCTCTGTTTTGCACGTGCATTCCTATCCTATTCCTGTCTATTTCCTATCCCTGCATTGTTGTAATCCTCCAATTCAAATGAGCCCTTACAGAATTACTTCTCTTACAGATAGTTGTCAAAGAAAACCTTGCATGGTTTGTCCCGCTCCTGCTGCACCGTCGTCCACCCCAGCTCAGCTGCTCCAACGACAGAAGGGCCCAGCACAGCAGGGATCCGGCCTCCAGACTGTCTTTCGCCGCCTCAGATCTTCTTCCCCGCCACTGGCAGCCATGAAAACTGCACTACCATCATCAACCGAGGAGATGACCTCGAGGACTACATGGGTCCGCAAGAGAGGTCGCACTCTTTCGTGTCTGCTTACATTATGCATCGCTTAATATTATATGCTACTTTATCGTCCTGTTCACCGATTAGACTTTGAGTCAGCTCCAAACTAATGGTCAAACTTGAGTTTTTAAATGGTTGTGGGGTACATATCGGGGCCGCTATCAATAGTATCTATCTACTATCTGGTTAATCTCCGGTGTCTACTATGAGTTTCATGTTGGGTGGGAAACAAACAATCAAGAAGCCATTATCTGTATTTTTAACTGAAGCCATTATCTGCCTGCTATTATTAGCTTTGGGTCTATCCATAGGTTGCTACCATCACTCTGGATTTCTGCATGCACTCCTTACATAATCTCACTATGTTTTATTCCTATGCATGACAGTTATTGTAAACAATGGAACTGAACATGTAGAGCAAAAGAGACGAGCATTGTGTGGCAATAAAATTTCATGCAGACGTCGCTCCATGGTAGGCGCAAAGGCAGCCCCCTCCACGCATTTCGGATTGTAACCGAGAGGAAGATATCTGTTCTGAGGGGGATTCAGAAGGAGAAGACAACTCCTATTTACCCCCTGAGGTCTTTGCTCTAACTTGGCATGCTGATGTTGGTTATATCATGCATATGGTGTCTTGCATTGCTTACTTTATACATCAAATATGTCATCTGCTTAGTTTAGACATCCTTTGTGTGAATGCCATATGTTTAGTTTATTCATCATTTATGTGAATTATGCAACGCCATCTTGTTTAGCCAGGCATCATATATGTGAATTTTGCAATGCCATCCTGCTTAGCCAGTCATCTTATATGTAAATTATATCAGGCCATCCTTTTTTTTCGTTACATATTACATTTGTCAACAATGTTATTACATTCAACTGCTCTTCGTGTGCATCAGCCATTTGACACGGTGATGGCAAATTCTGGAGTGAAAACAAGGTCTTCAGAGCAGACTATGCTATCTGACGAAGCGCATATCTCGCTGGTTACGGATAGCTCCTCAGAGGAGGATTCAGAGACAGATGACCAGTCCTATTCCCCCCGAGGTGTATGCTCTAACTTGGCAGGGTTATGTTGCTCATATCGTGCGTATGGTGTCTCGCATTGCTATGTCATTTGATTAGTTTAGACATGCTTTGTGTGAATGCCACCTGTTCAGTGTCTAATTACCATATATGTGAATTATGCATTGCCATCTTGTTGCAAGACATTATATATGTGAATTATACAATGCTATCTTGTTGCAAAGGCATTATATATGTGAATTATGCAATGCCATGTTGTTTAGCCAATCATCATGTATGTGAACTATATCATGCTATCATTTTTTTGTATTACGTTTTCCATTTGGCGACAATGTTTGTATATTCAACTACTCTTCCTGTGCATCAGCCATTTGAAGCGGTGATGGAAGTATCTGGAATGAAAACAAGGTTTTTAGAGCAGACAATGCTACCTGCTGAAGCAGACATCTTGTTGGTTACAAAGAGCTCCTCATAGGAGGATTCAGAGACTGATGACCAGTCCTATTTTCCCCCTGAGGTCTATGCTCAAACTTGGCAGGGTTATATTACCCATGTCATGCATGTTGTCTTGCATTGCTTAGTTTTTACATCATATATGGATTGCCATCTGCTTACTTGCTTACTATATAAATCATATATTTGAATTATATCATGCCATCATGTTTACATAGTACATACACATCATCTATCTGAATTATGGCATTTAATAAAGACATCATATAGTTATATCATCTCATCCTGTTTAGTGTTTACAGTCATCATATTTTGAATTATGGCATTCTATCCGTGAATGTATGTGAATTATGGCATGCGAACCTATTTAATAAACACATTATATAGTTATGTCATGTCATCCTGTTTACATAGTCTTATATTTTGAACTATGTCTTTCCATCTTTTTTAGTTAGCCATCATAATGTGAAATTATGTCATGATATCCTGTTTAGTTAGCCATCATATATGTGAACTTGAGTCATGCTATCCTGTTTGGTTAGACAACATAAATATGAATTATTTCATGCCCTCTTTTATTCCCCACTATCCATTGCACCTGTCTATCATACAATGTCTATACTTTCAATAACTTTTCTTGTTTATCAGCCATTTGAATTGGAGAGCGTGATGGCAGTATCTAAGGGAGTAACAACACGGTCTTCAGAAAAGATAGTGCTACCAGTTGATGCAGATAGAACCACAGTTGTACTTGCCCAAGGACCAGATCCACCACACGTAACCCAGACTCTCGCAGATTGTACCCTTACCCAGTTGGACAGAGAACCAGCTACACCCCTTCTAACCCCAACCTCGGCAGATAGTAACCCAATTCCAGTTGACACAGCACCGTCTCCACCACAGAGCACCCAAACACGAGCAGTTAGTAAGGGAACTGCAGTGCCCAAAGCACGAGGACCACCACTCCGAATCCCAACTCAACGCTTAAAGGAGAAGAAGATTTGTTCTCAGGTCAGGTTCTGTAGCTATGGTTCATACTCCTTTGCTCTTGCATGACTGTATTTACTCATACCAACTATTTTCAAATTTGAAGGATGGAATTGAAACTCCAATGGCGCAACAGGTATGTTTTAAACCTGTTTCTTTAACTAGTTTGCTGTTGTAACCTGCTCTATGTTGATTTCAGTTTCAATTGATTAAACAGTTATGTTCTCATGTCATGCGCATTACAAGTGTTGTTATTGCTCTATAGTTACCCAGCCTTATATTCTGTCTGTTCTGCTTTGTCTTGAACAAATATTATTTGAACTGTGTCTCTATCTTGATTTGGCAACAAAAACTAGAATGGTATAGACCATAAAGTGACCATGGTACATAGATATATGTTTGTTTCATGTTATTATCCTGTCCACTTTACTACTGAACTCATTTACCAAAATGAGTTTCATATACAACATGGTAAACATGTGATGTGTCTGCTTGTTTCTCTATTAGAATGCGGACAAAATATTGGAGAACAGTACCGCGTTATCCAATGGTAAAGGAAGTAATGCAGATAAGGTTCAAGATAGTGAGACATCCTTGTTGGTCTCCAAGAAAGCTGATAAAAACTATCTTGACGACGGTGAGGGAATCCAAAAGTCCTGTCTTGATGTAGTGTTCGAGTTACTGGCCACTACTGCTGGCACAAGCTCTTCGAACTCGCCGCTTGAATCAGTTCGTCTTCTTGACTCTCAACTTCAAGTTGAAAGACATTGATCAGATGTGCTATGATAGGAAGCTGAAGGACTGAGGAAGTCCCTGCAGAATTCAGATGCATATTTTCTGGTGCAACAGCAAGTGCTGGAGGATTTAAGCGCCAAACAAGAGAAAGTGAATAAGCTTGCTAAGCATCTTGCCGACATTATGGGTACCCAGGATATTGTTTCTTGAGATCTTCTGAAGTGGTTTCAGTTCTGGATTTGTTTTGCTGCGGCGTTTATTTGCGATGGTCGCCAACTTTGACAACCAGTGTATATGATATGCTGCTTTGTTCCCTATATTTGCACTAGCGGCGAACTTTGATGCCCAGTGGATGTAATATGTGTAATAGTCGTGATAGCCTAGCATTAGTTGCTTTCTTATTTATTTCCTTGTTGTCTTGTTTATTTGTTTGCTTGTAGTCATTGCAGTTCTTTTTCCGCTGTTAGCTAGTGGCTGCAATAACCTATTTTTTAAAACTAGGCCACAATAACCATGGGCTAATATTTACTGTAGTGACACTGGGCCTCCTACTGGCCATAGAAACAGTGGGCCTTCTACGGGCCGTAGAAACAATGGGCCTTCTACGGGCCATAGAAACAATGGGCCTTCTGCGTGCCGTATTATCAATGGGCCTTATACGAGCCGTATAATCGATTGGCCAAACATGGGCCAAACAGACCGCATTATGGCCGTAAACGGGCTAGAGTTGGAATCGTCCGTTCATGGGCCGACCATAATGGGCCATCGTTAATAGGCCGTACTTGATGATGCTATGAAATCGGCCCAACGTATTAAAGAACCACAAACGGGCCGACTGTAACCACGGGCTGAATTTGGCCCACAAGAAGAAAATGACAGTAATGGGTCGTAAGTAAACGAATGCTGGAAATGAGCCCAAGAATAAATGGGCTCTGAGAAGGCCGAAAGATAACATGGGCTGGAAATGGCCCAACGGAATAACGGGCCGTTAATGGGTATAAAGTGATGCACTGTTCATTACGGGCCAATTTCACCACGGGCCGTTAATGGGTGTAAAGTGATACACTGTTCATTACGGCCCAGTTTCACCACGGGCCGTTAGTAGGCCAAGAGTTACATAGGGCCTCATATGGGCCGAAAGACGTCATGGGCCATACATGGGCCAGAAGTGAAAACGGGCTGGAATCATATTGGATGGCCCAGATGACGCTACTGGGCCTAATTCGGATAGGGTGTAACGGGCCTTGGGTTAGCAGGCTATAAATGGGCTATATTCGAATAGGCCGTTAATAGGCTTTCCATGGGCCGGCCCGCCAGCTTTTGACCAAGTCAAACGGGCCGGCCTTTTCACAGGAATGGGCCTCTGTTGGGCCGTGCCACGTGTCGACGTATCATACGCGCCTTCCGTCCAATGAGTGGTTGACATCTGTCCCAATGATGAGCCGACACGTGTTTCCTCCAGCCAATGATGATTTTACATGTGGAAAATGCCCATTGGTCGGGGCTGTTAGCGGGTTATCGGATCCAAAACCAGACCCGATAGCTTAACGGTGTTCCGTTACGGTGGATGCCACGTGTCGGTCACCCTTGACGAAAGCACTTCTGTGACGAGCGATTTATTGTCATGGAAGTGGACACTTCCGTGATGATAATTTTGGTAATGTCATGGAACACTTCTACGACAGCACAGGTATGACTATCTTGATTCTGCCATAAATTTTTCATGGATGTACATGCATGACAAAAAAGGCGACCTACTGTGACAAACACGTATCATCACGGAAGTGTATTTTTTTTGTAGTGCGGCTTATATTCCCGGCTAAAATAAAGTATAAATGGTTAATACAGATGACTTACCAAAGATGGCGGGGACCATTTGGGACACCCGGTTCTTTAAACCGGCGAGCTCCGTGGTAACCTCCTCAAGAGCCGCCTCAACTATTTCAACACGTTGTATCAGCAGCGTCTTTTCTTCGGCCCAGGATTTCTTATTTGCAGTCAAGCTGGTCTTCAATTTTTCTGTCTCAGAAAGACTCAGTTGGAGTCTAGAGTCAACAGTCTTGATTTCCGCCTCTTGATCCGCCAGCCGGGTCTTTGCATCAGTCAATTGGGAGCCCAATTCAGATAGGGCATTCTACAAAGCATACACACGTGTGTCAAGGTTTAAACTAAAAGTTATAAGGGTTCAAGTCTCAAGTACTTTACACCGCAATACCACTTGACACTTGGGGGCTAATGTCTGCCAAAGCAATTATTTATGACTCCTATATATTTCAAGTCCCAAGTGTTTCACAAAGTAACAACACTTGGCACTTGGGGGCTAATGCGTTCAGAAAGTTTCTCAATATTAAGCCGGATTGCAATACTTATTGGGACTAATAAAAGACAGTTATGAAGTTAAGTATCGGTTCATTTATGATAAATTGAGCTGGCCCTTGGGGACAACAGGGGAAGTTTACGCTACTTTGTTGGACTTCCGAAAACCTTAGAGACAAAGTATCAACCTATATCATAGTCTACAGATCATTCAGGTTCATCATCTGAAGACTTGGGGGCTGGCAGTATAAGTGAACCGGAGAACATACCTCATATTTTTGCTGCAATTGCTTGACCATCTCAATTTCAGACTCACGGCGGGAATGAACATGACTGAGATAGCCGGATAGTATGTCACTAGCATTCAGATGAGTGTAGTGAGAGATATCAAAACGCACTTTCTGCTTCTCCAAGGCTTCTTACTTAGCAGTGTGCCGGGCTAACACAGTGGGGGTCCCCGGTTCAACAAATCGGCTACCAGTAATCAACACGTCAGTATCAGAAGTTGTTGGCGGGTTAGCTGAACTAGATGGTTCAGTGATAGTCGGATTAAGGGTGATCTCATCGGCTGACAACTTAGGAGGATCCAATTGAGTATGAACAGTAGGGTCTTCAGGCGCTTCAGTTTCAAAGGGAGGAGTTGGCATGGCCGGCTCAGGTGCAGGAACCTTCGGGTCTTCTAATGGCTTAATCACCTTGGCCTTCTTGGATTTGGCTTGGCCTCTAAGAAAAGTTTTATGAGACAGTTAGTGTAAGGATGCAGTTTTCAAGGACACAGAGGAAAGCTGATTTTTCCTTACCCAGGAGCAGTTTTGAAAGCCGGAAACTGAGTCTGAGATGAGTCGCCAGAAGAGCGAGAAACCTCCTGTAAAAGGTAAAATAAAGTCAGTGAGGCAAGGGAATAGATTCATTAATGAAAGCAAAATATGAAGATGAAAGAAACCTCATTCTGGCATTTTCGAGGAGTTTGTTGTAAAACGGAAGGCGGTTCATCGTCGTCATTATTCCAGGCCTAACGGCGGCTCTCATGTTGCTGCTTTTTCAAAAGAAAATGAGGGTCCAAATAAGCCAAAGGGTGCGAAAACCTTACTTTCCGGGTTACCAGTCGAAGTTTCTGTCTTGGCAAATGGGCTGAGTCAGAGGAAATTGTTACCTCTTCTTCTACAGCCTAGCTGGCCCCCGTGTCGTCCTGGCAATAGTCAGTGTCAATAAGGTTATTAAAAAACTGGCCAAGGGAGTCAAGGGCTACCTCCGACTCAGTATCATCATCAAGCTTTAACAGGTCCGAAGCAGTGCTCCTTTTCTTCTTGGACCTCCGGGTCGTCTTCCTGGCGGCTATGGCGGCGGCTCTAGCCTTCTTGGAAGCTTCATGGTCATACTTGGCCTTCCAGAAGTCGGATTTGGCCTGTAAACAAATAAACAGGATAAAAGGTCATGCAAGTATTTAAAACTACTGAGGGAAACACAAAAAGAGAAAGAGGTCAGGGGTTTTTCACCTCTGGTGTCGGGTTAAGTTTGTAGAAGGGGTTTAACCCAACCTTACTACAGTCCTCATATTTACTGTTCACAAGGATGGTTGACATTGCAACAATGTCTTCTTCAGTTAGTTGTATAGAGCTATGACGCAGAGAGTCATTTGGGCCACCGCCATACTCATACATCAATTTGGATCGGCGGCTTAGAGGGATGACCCGCCACGAGATCCAGCAACGGATCAAGTCAACTCCGGTTAAGCCATTCCCCAATAAGGCATTAATCCTTTTAATAGATGGAATAAGCTTCTTGCGTTCAGCAGTAGTAAGTTTGTCAGGGAGCACAAACTTGGAATCCAGATGCTCCGCGCGATAACCCGGCAATGGTTTTTCATTGGCAGGTGACGTATCTTGGCAATAGAACCAGGTCTGATTCCAGTCTTTGGGATGGCTCGGTAAGACTATTAAGGAAAAAACGGCGCCCTGTCGGCGCTGAATTGAGATTCCACCAAGTTCCAAGCTAGGGCCATTGGTACACTCATTTTGGCGGTTCAAATAAAAGTACTCTCTGAAGAGTTCCACAGTCGGCTCTTCTTGAAGATACACCTCACAGAGAACTTGAAAATTGCAGATGTTGGATATGGAATTGGGTCCAAGATCTTGAGGGTGAAGTTTGAAAAAATGAAGAACGTCTCTGAAGAACTTTGAGCCGGGTGGTGAAAACCCCCGATTCATATGGTCAGTGAAGACAATAACTTCACTGTCTTTGGGATTAGGCCGTTCCTCGTCCGGGTCAGGTGCACGATAAGACATAACATTTTTCCCTGGCAAAATCCTATGGTGAAAAATTCCTTCAAGGTATCTTCAGTAACTGTGGAACGGACCCAGTTGTAGACAGTCGGTGCTTTTGACGGCATGATGATCAAAGGACAAACTGAAAAGAAAGTAACGTGCCGGTTCAATTCGATGATGAAATTAAAAGTCAAATGAGTAATGGCGGCTTAAGTAAGGGCTAATGACATATAGAGGGTAAGTGAGCCGGCGTGATAAGCCGCCATGACTAAAGACATTCGAAGGAAGCCAGAAACAGAATTGGCTAAGTGTTGAGACAAACAGATTTCCCAAACTATTGCTATTATTCTGAATCAAAATGGGTTAGAAAAGAAAAATAAATTCAGACCTACGGAGCAAGCGCGGAGAAGTTCATCAGCTTTAAGAAGATATCTGTGCAAAGGAAAATGATGTACTAGCATCTAAAATGGGCGTAAAACTACTACCGCATAAGTTCTGCCTTTCTTCTGGATCAAAAGAGGGTACGGAGAAGAAACTACAAGGAGGTTTGTGATGAACGACGAAGAACGCCAATGAACTCGTAACCCTAAACAGATCTAAGGGAGCGGAAAGGTAGGAAGTTACGAATGCAGAGCTTCTGCGAAGGGTCGCCGCGGTTCTCGAGACAAGCTCAGGGTGATGCAGCGGCCGACGTTGAGAGGCGACGGCGGGCGCTATGGCAACAGCGAAGCTCGAGAGGCAGAGAGGTGGCGAGAAGATGGAAGGAAGAAGAAGAAGGGGGAAAGACCAGCCAAGCCTATTTATAAGGGGATAAGTGAATAGACAAGTGCGGGAATTGAGGAAGACCAAAATAATGCTTATCCAGCTAAACAGACACCTCGATTCTCGGAAGACATTAAAAACATAAAGATCCGTTGAAGATGACGTCATAGCAGGCTTTCGTGTTTTCAGAAGATGATGTCATGGCGGGTTACAGAGTTTTTTACAAAGAGAGGAAGATGGATTTCGTCTAAGTGTTGAAGATTGACAAAGAACAAAGTTCAAGTCAACCTGGGGCCTAATGTTGGGGATATAGCTACCAGGTATGACCCGCCCAGGAGGGGCCGGGTTAACCCCAATGGCGGGTTACGAAAAGAAGCCCAACAATATTCAAGATGATAGTTTATTAAGACTTATAGAAAGCCTAAGCCCAGAGGCGGCTTAAGGCCCAATATTGTGAACCGCCATATGTAGAGAAAGACTTGTAAGGAAAGGCATGTAAAAGAAGTCACCAAGCCGGACACGTTTTATGAGCCGGCCGGGAGTTTGTAGGCCGCCAGGCGTCAACCCGTGTATATAAGGGGACGACCTGGCGGCGGCTTAGGGCAAGAAACAACAACTCGAAGCCAGGCAAAGCGGATTCGCTCCCTGGTCATCGAAACCCCAGCAATTCCATCACAACTAGACGTAGGCTTTTACCTTCATCGTAAGGGGCCGAACTAGTATAAACCTCTTTGTCCTTTGTCCTGATTAACCCCTTTAAGCTTCCTAGTTGTGATGGCCCTACGACTAAGTCATTTTGCTAGGACATCTGCCGTGACAATTCCACGACACCTTATGTTCTAGTTCGAGAGGTAAGTGAGAAGCTTTACCATAAACCATTTTATACGGAGACATACCCATAGGATTTTTATATGCAGTTCTATAAGCCCATAATGCGTCATCAACTTGCTTGGACCAATTCTTTCTAGATCTATTAACAGTCTTTTGCAAAATTAATTTAAGCTCTCTATTACTCAATTCTACTTGACCACTAGACTGTGGGTGATAAGGATATGCAATTCTATGATTAACATCATACTTAGCAAGCATTTTACGAAAAGCACCATGAATAAAATGTGCACCACCATTAGTCATTAAATATCCACGGACTCCAAACCTCGTAAATAAAACTTCTTTAAGCATCTTAATAGAGGTTTTATGATCAGCACTACTAGTTGGAATAGCTTCTACCCACTTAGTAACGTAATCAACAGCAACTAAGATATGAGTATACCCATTAGAGGAAGGAAATTGTCCCATATAATCAACTCCCCAAACATCAAATGGTTCAATAACAAGTGAATAATTCATAGGAATTTCTTGACGTCTACTAATATTACCAATTCTTTGACATTCATCACAAGACAAAACAAACTTACGAGCATCCTTGAAGAGAGTAGGCTAATAAAAACAGGATTGCAATACCTTATGTGCAGTTCTATCTCTAGCATGGTGTCCTCCATAAGCCTTAGAGTGACACTTGCGTAGGATCTGTTCCTGTTCATCCTCAGGTGAACAACGTCTAATAACACCATCTACTCCTTCTTTATAAAGATCTGGGTCATTCCAGAAGTAATGTCTTAAATCATAGAAGAACTTTTTCTTTTGCTGGTATGTGAAACTAGGTGGTATAAACTTAGTAACAATATAATTAGCATAATCAGCATACCATGGAGTAGTACGAGAAGCATTTATCATAGTTAATTGTTCATCAGGAAAGCTATCGTCAATAGGTAGTGGGTCATCAAGAACATTCTCTAACCTAGACAAGTTGCTTGCAACGGGGTTCTCAGTTCCCTTTCTATCAATAATATGCAAATCAAATTCTTGTAGCAAGAGAACCCATCTAATAAGTCTTGGTTTAGCATCTTCATTTTCCATAAGATATTTAATAGCAGCATGATCAGTGTGAACAGTTACTTTAGAATCAACAATATAGGGTCTAAACTTATCACAAGCAAACACAACTGCTAAAAATTCTTTTTCAGTAGTAGCATAATTTCTTTGAGCACTGTCTAGAGTTTTACTACCATATTGAATAACATTTAATTTCTTATCAACTCTTTGTCCTAGAACAACCCCTACCACATAACATAATTTCAAATGGTAAATTCCAATCAGGAGGCTGATCAATAGGTGCAGAAATCAAAGCTTTCTTAAGTATTTCAAAGGCTTCTACACAATCATCATCAAAGAGAAAAGGAACATATTTTTGTAAGATATTAGTTAGAGGCCTAGAAATTTTAGAGAAATCCTTAATGAACTTCCTATAAAAACTAGCATGACCAACGAAACTTCTTATACCTTTAATGTCCTTAGGACACGACATCTTTTCAATAGCATCAACTTTAGCTTTATCAACTTCAATACCTCTTTCAGAAATTTTATGCCCCAAGACAATACCTTCATTAACCATAAATTGACACTTCTCCCAATTCAAGACAAGATTTGTTTCTTCACATCTCTGCAAAATGCGATCAAGGTTGCGTAAGCAATCATCAAAATAAGTTCCATACACGGAGAAATCATCCATGAAAACCTCAACAATCTTTTGAAAAAAGTTAGAGAATATAGCAGTCATACATCTTTTAAAAGTAGTTCATGCATTGCATAAACTAAAAGGCATACGTCTATAAGCAAAGGTACCGAAAGGATAAGTAAAAGTTGTCTTTTCTTGATCCTCTTTTGACACAGGCATTTGAGAGAAACCAGAATAACCATATAGAAAGCAAGAATGTGTATGTTTGGATAATATTTCTAGCATTTGATCAATAAAAGGTAAAGGGTAATGATTGTATTTAGTAGCTTTATTTAATTTGCAGAAATCAATTACCATTCTATAACCTGTAACAATTTTTTGTGGGATCAATTCATCTTTATCATTAGGAACAATAGTAATACCTCCCTTCTTAGGGACACAATGGACAAGACTTACCCACTGACTATCAGCAACGGGGTAAATTATATCTGCCTCCAGAAGCTTTAGTATTTCTTTTCTTACCACTTCTTTCATCTTAGGATTTAACCGTCGTTGGTGATCAACAACTGGTTTCGCGTCTTTCTCTAATTTTATTTTGTGCTGGCAGAGAGTGGGACTAATGCCCTTAGTATCATCAAGAGTATATCCAATAGCAGCACGGTGCTTCTTCAGAGTTTCCAATAATTTCTTTTCTTCATGCTCTAAAAGGTTAGCACTAATAATAATAGTGTATATCTCTTTCTCATCAAGATAAGCATATTTAAGAGTATCAGCTAAAGGTTTAAGCTCAAACACGGGATCACCCTTAGGTGGAGGAGGATCCCCTAGAATTTCAACAGGCAAGTTGTGTTTCAAAATAGGCCCCTGTTTAAAGAATACTTCATCTATTTCCCTTCTTTCATTCATAAAATATCTTTTTTATGGTCTAGCAAATATTGTTCTAAAGGATCACTAGGAGGCACGACAATAGAAGCAAGACCAATAATTTCATCTTTACTAGGCAATTCTTTATCATGGGGTTGTCTACAAAATTTAGCAAACTTAAATTCATGAGACATATCCCCTAAACCAACAGAAACAATATCTGTATTGCAATCTATCTTAGCATTAACAGTATTCAAGAAGGGTCTACCAAATATAATGGGACAAAAGTTATCTTGTGGGGAACCAAGAACAAGAAAATTAGCAGGATATTTAACTTCCCCACACAAGACTTCAACATCTCTAACAATCCCAACTGGTGAAATAGTGTCTCTATTGGCAAGTTTAATAGTAACATTAATTTCCTCTATCTCAACAGTGCAATATCATGCATAATTTCTTTATATAAGGAATGGGGTATTGCACTTGCACTAGCACCCATATCACATAAGCCATGATAGCAACGATCTCCTATTTTAATAGAAATAACAGGCATGCCCACAACAGGTCTATGTTTATTTTTAGTATTGGGTCTAGCAATTCTAGCAGCTTCATCACAGAAATAAATAACATTCCCATATATATTATCGGCCAAGAGATATTTAACCATAGAAACACTAGGTTCAACTTTAATTTGCTCAGAGGGAGTAGGTGTTCTAGTATTACTCTTACGAACAACAGTTGAAGCTTTAGCATGATCCTTTATTCTAATAGGGAAAGGTGGTTTCTCAATATAAGCAGTAGGAACAACAGGATCATTATAAGTGATAGTCTTTTCTTCAACTTTAATAGGTTGAACTACTTTTACTTCAATGGGAGAATTATATTTGAACCACTTCTCCTTAGGGAGATCAACATGAGTAGAAAAGGATTCACAGAAAGAAGCTACTATCTTAGAGTCAAGTCCATATTTAGTGCTAAATTCACGGAAAACATCGGTATCCATAAAATATTTAACACAATCAAACTTAGATGTTATACCTGACTCCTTACCTTCGTCGAGATCCCAATATTCAGAGTTGCGTTTAATTCTTTCCAATAAATCCCATTTTAATTCAATAGTCTTCATCATAAAAGAACCATTACAAGAAGTATCGATAATGGAGGGATTATCCAGAGAAAGCCGAGCATAATTTTTTTGAATAATAATTTCTCTTGAGAGCTCATGATTGGGGCATGAATATAACATTGACTTAAGCTTCCCCCAAGTTTGAGCAATGCTTTCTCCTTCGTGAGGCCAAAAATTATATATATAATTACGATCACGATGAACAAGATGCATAGGATAAAACTTCTGATGAAGTTCCAATTTCAATCGGTTGTAGTTCCATGATCCCATATCATCACATAGCCTAAATCATGCCAATGCCTTTCCCTTCAAAGATAAAGGGAAGACCTTCTTCTTGATAACATCCTCGGGCATACCTACAAGCTTAAATAATCCACAAACTTCATCCACATAGATTAGGTGCAAATCGAGATGTAATGTTCCATCACCTGTGAAAGGATTAGCTAGCAGTTTCTCTATCATACCCGAAGGAATTTCAAATTAAACATTTTCAGTAGGTTCAGTAGGTTGAGGAGCAAATCTTTTCTCTACTGGTCGGGGTGAAGATACCCCGAACAAGCCCCTCAAAGGATTATGTTCCATTGTGACAAGTGACAGTAAATTTCAGCACACTATATAAATTTTTCCTTACCAAATTCCACCTACCAAAGGCGCTTCACTCCTCGGCAACCGCGCCAGAAAAGAGTCTTGATGACCTACAAGTGTAGGGGATCTATCGTAGCCTTTTCGATAAGTAAAAGTGTCGAACCCAACAAGGAGCAGAAGGAAATGATAAGCGGTTTTTAGTAAGGTATTCTCTGCAAACACGGAAATTATCGGTAACAGATAGTTTTGTGATAAGGTAGTGTTAACGGGTAAGAAGTAACAAAAGTAAATAAGGTGCAGCAAGATGTCCCAATCCTTTTTGTAGCAAAGGACAAGCCTGGACAAACTCTTATATAAAGGAAAACACTCCCGAGGACACATGGGAATTATTGTCGAGCTAGTTTTCATCACGTTCATATGATTCGCGTCCGGTACTTTGATAATTTGATATGTGGGTGTACCGGTGCTTGGGTATTGTCCTTCCTTGGACAAGCATCCCACTTATGATTAACCCCTATTGAAAGCATCCGCAACTACAACAGAAGTATTAAGGTAAACCTAACCATAGCATGAAACATATGGATCCAAATCAGACCCTTACGAAGCAACGCATAAACTAGGGTTTAAGCTTCTGTCACTCAAGCAACACATCATCTACTTATTACTTCCCAATGCCTCCCTCTAGGCCCAAACAATGGTTTAGTGTCATGTAGTCGACATTCACATGACACCACTAGAGGAATGACAACATATATCTCATCAAAATATCGAACGAATACCAAATTCACATGACTACTTATAGCAAGACTTCTCCCATGTCCTTAGGAACAAACGTAACTACTCACAAATCATTTTCATGTTCATAATCAGAGGGGTATTAATATGCATAATGGATCTGAACATATGATGTTCCACCGAATAAACCAACTAGCATCAACTACAAGGAGTAATCAACACTACTAGCAACCCACAGGTTCCAATCTGAGGCTTTGGGACAAAGATTGGATACAAGAGATGAACTAGGTTTTGACATGAGATGGTGCAGGTGAATATGTTGATGGAGATTGACACCCTCCCGATGAGAGGATCGTTGGTGATGACGATGGTGATGATTTCCCCCTCCCGGAGGGAAGTTTCCCCAGCAGAACAGCTCCGCCGGAGCCCTAGAATGGTTCCGCCAAGGTTCCGCCTCGTGGCGGGGGAGTTTCGTCCCGTGAGCTTGCTTATGATTTTTTCCTCAACGAAAGACTCCATATAGCCAAAGATGGGCATCAAAGGGCTGTCAGGGGGCCCACGAGGCAGGGGGCGCACCCCCACCCTCATGGACGGTGGGTGGGCCCCCTCTGGTACTTCTTTCGCCCAATATTTTTATATATTCTGAAACGTGCTCCTGTGAAGTTTCAGGACTTTTGGAGATGTGCAGAATAGGTCTCTTATATTTGCTCCTTTCCCAGCCCAGAATTCTAGCTGCCGGCATTCCCCTGCTTCATGTAAACCTTATAAAATAAGAGAGAATAGGCATAAGTATTGTGACATAATGTGTAATAACAGCCCATAATGCAACAAATATCGATATAAAAGCATGATGCAGAATGGACGTATCACCACCCCCTACACCATAAATTTGTGGCTGCTCAAAGTTAGTGCACGGCTTTTGTCGTTTGAGAGCAACCCACCTCTGAAGCATTTGAGAGAGAGAGATCCTTGCAAGGACAAAGCCCAAAACACCCAGAGCCAAAGAGTGTTAGGCATCACTGAAGTCTTTGTGTCAACGTGACCTGAAGACTTGTTACACTTGAGGACTATGAATCCTCCAGCCGGTTAGGCGTCGTGTTCTGAGCATCCAAGAGTCATTGTAGATCGCCGGTGAACGAAGTCTGTGAAGGTTTGGAATTCTACCTTGAAGACTTACCATATTGATTGGGCGAGGACTGTGTGTCCTTAGCTTAAGGGGAATAAGGTGAAGACGCGGTCTTCTGAGTTGAATCTCGGTCTCCCTAATCGGACGTATAGTTGTCACAGCAACTGGAACTGGTCTACCAAATCCTTGTCTTCATCAAGCTACTGGTTCTATGGTTCACTTCCCCTTACTTTACAGCTTGTCTTCGTGAAGTCATTGCATGCCTATATGATCTGATTGACTTCACTGAGTGAAGAATCTTTACTGTTTGGCTTCATACTATCTTCCATCCTGATCCATACTACCTAGTTGTTGATAGTCTTCGTGTTTTCACTTCATTGCTTACTTGATTATGGCTTGTCTAGTGTAGTCTACCTTCCGCTACATATCAATAGGTTCAATTCTTCTGTTTCTCTTCAAAGCCTCCATGTTTTGAAGACTTTCATAAAAATCGCCTATTCACCCCCCTCTAGTCGATAACTAGCACTTTCACATATCGATAACTAAAGATAGAGAACAACTTAGAATAGAAAATAAAAACTACTTAGTGATAAAGCAAACAAGCACACACGAGAATATTCACCCCACGCTATTTCTCCCCGGCAACGACGCCAGAAAAAGGTCTTGATAACCCACAAGTGTAGGGGATCGTTTGTAGCCTTTTTCGATAAATAAGAGTGTGGAACCCAACAAGGAGCTAAAGGTAGAACAAATATTCCCTCAAGTTCTATCGACCACCGATACAACTCTACGCACACTTAATGTTTGCTTTACCTAAAATAAGTATGAAACTATTTTGCAAGAATAAAACTACGAGTACTTTGCGAGAACAAAACTACGAGTAAACGGCAAGACAATAAAAGTAGATAGCTTTTGTCAACAAGAAAGTCATTTGTCCCTAGGTGATCGATAACGAAACCGGTGATCATTGTTGCAATTTTATATGAGGGAGAGGCATGAGCTAACATACTTTCTCTACTTGGATCATATGCACTTATGATTATAACTCTAGCAAGCATCTGCAACTACTAAAGATCATTAAGGTCATGAAACCCAACCATAGCATTAAGAATCAAGTCCTCTTTATCCCATACGCAATGACCCCCAAAGTCGGGTATGTGCTCCTGTCACTCACGCCACCCACCATAAGCGAACCATTAATATATTGCAACACCCTACAATAGGGATCCATCCGCATGTCATGGAGGACACTGTAGGACAACACAAAAAAATATACAACTCAAACCAATCATGATCATCTATCAACCCATAGGACAAAACAGATATACTCAAACATCATAGGATAAGCACATATCATTGGGAAATAATATATAGTATTGAGAACCATGTTTAAGTAGAGATTACAGCAGGGAGAAGAGGTGTTACACCGCTGCATTGAGGAGGAGAGTTGGTGTTGATGGTAGCAAGATTGTTGATGTAGATCGTCGTCACGATCCTTTCCCCGGCGGCACTCCGACGCAACCGAGAGAGAGGGGAAGAGAGCCCCCCTCTTTCTTCTTCTTCCTTGGCCTCCCCCCTAGATGGGAGGAGAGTTCCCTCTCTGGTCCATGGCCTCCATGGCGGCGGAGGGGTGGGAGCCCCTCCGAGATTGGATCTCCCTCTTTGTTCTCTTTTGTTTCGGCTTCCTGTTTTCTGGCCGAAAACTATTTCTTATATTCCCGGAGATCCGTAACTCCGATCGCCTAAGATTTTAACACGATTTTTTTTTCGAATATAAGCTTCCTTGCGCCCGACACTACTGCAGGAAGGTCCAAATACGACACTACGATCAGAGACCCTTCAACGAAACTGTGTGTGATGCCATAGTCGCACACGGTGGTGTAAAAAACCCGTCAAAAAGGTGCAAAATGTTTGCGATGATGGATGCATCAAACAAGGTTTAGATTTTAGTTGTGTGTGCGATGCAGGACATACAGTTTAGTTCAATTAACTGTTTGGGATGAGGAGGAACAAAAGAAACGGGCAACCAGATGAAGGCGTGTGCGATATATAGCATACGGTTCACTAGGATGAACTGTGTGTGATTAGGCAACACAATGGAAATGGTTCAACTGAACAAGATGTGTGTGATACGCGGCAAATAGGTCCGTAATCGGAAATGTGTGCGAAGACCAATAATAACATAGGCGATTGCTACTAATAAACCATGTGATTTGCTCTATCTACAGTAGAATAACATATATATATATATGACTGAAATAAACATCCAGTTACATAAGTGACTATACAGATCATTTACACACACATCAATAAACAATTGCGTGCATTCTAAAGTAGGAGAAACGACCGTCTAGTCATCTACTTCTTGTGACGCTCCCGTCACTTCTATTTGGCTTGATCCCTCGTCTGGGTCAGGAAGAAGATAGTTCCTCATGTCAATGATCCACCTGTACATCTTGTAGCTTGTGTACGCGTCCATGGCCGCGTACTTGACATGTTGTTCATCCAGTCTCTTATGCCAGACACTGTGCCAGGCGTTCGTCTCCTTATTGCTCTCATTCTTCATGTTAATGTAGTAGGGGTCGATGATGGCCGATGCGAGGTCAACCAGGGAGTTCAGTTTGTTTTTGTTGTTGCGCCAGACCTTGTAGTGGCTTTGAATGTTGACAAGATTCGGGCATTTCAAGCATGAAACCTTGAGCACTTTTAGATCGTTGGTGGTGCCCACCATAGCGAAAATGTAGTCGGAGTTGTTGATAAACCCGGAGAAACGCTCGCAAGGCATTGTGGCCAGGTGGTAGTGGTAGACGAGGATGTCATGTCACATGCACAACTGTGCAATGGCAACCTTCTGATCGTGCCCTTCATGACCCATGGTGTACTCGAGCTCGAAGTCGACCACTTGGTACTTGTCCTCGGCAAGGAACTGCTCCATAGTTTGGATGGAGCTCTCCACCAAGACTGGACCGTTCGTGTACACCACGAGAGAGCCTTCCCCCTCACGTCTGTGTCTACGATGTGTTGCTTGGTGAACTGCCCGCTGTTGTCGTCGTCGGGCCCTGGGAGCGCCATTGGAGCCACGGGGAGCGCCATTGACACCGCTGGATGTCCTCTCAGTATGTGTCCTCGTGGGTGTGCTTATTGTGTCATGTGAGACGAGAGATGAAGGTAAATGGCCGCAGAAATAAAGGGGGCCGGGCGGCGTGGATTCTCGGCGCGTCCGCATGACAGTTTTTGCAGCGGGTAACTGCATCGTTGCGCCGCATGCAGCGCAACCGCATGCACATGAACATGCGTCATCGTGCGCCGGCCCCAAACACTGGCAGCGCGCGCTGAGGGACAATGGCAGAGCATCCGGAGGGATGTGAGAGCAGAGCGCGCACGGCAGGACGCGAGCAGAGCACGCCGCGGCCACCTAAACCACAAGCAACCACACGCATAGAGCAGTTGAACACGCAGGAAATGGTCGCCTACAAGCCGGCCGAAACTTGCGTCACTGCGTAGAGAGCGGCCGTGTGCTACCACCTCCGTCTAGTCTATAGTCTCCTTTATATTCTGTGCCATACTTTGCCCTAAAATTTAACCAACAATATGTTAATGCATGTTAAAAAATATATATAATTGGAAACTATGTTCAAATACGAATCCGAATATATAATCTTTGGCGACATGCATTCGTATTTTCTTAGTTAAATCATACTTACAAACCAGGACAGGAGTATAGTAGGTAAGTAAATCGCAAACGTTTTTTATTAACCGTATGTGTACGTGGCCTTTTGTCCTCCTCTCGCACGTCTTGTCACCCCGCTGCCACAGACGGTTTATAACGCAAGCTTGCGCAGCGCGCGTGGGCGTTCTTTTGGCCAAACGATGGCACCAACGAATCATCGGTGAGCCCGTTCCCGCGCAACCTCGCAGGTTCCTGCGCAAGCTTCTCGCTCGACTCGGTGAAATCCCCTAAAATCCCAATGCTTACTGTCCTTCTATAAAAACCCTCACGGTCGGCGAGTCCTGCGTCGCATTTTCCGCTCCCTTCCTGTAGCTTATCTCGTCTGCTTCTCCACAATCGCCAACGGCACCGGTCTGTCATCGTCACTCAGCCACTCCGCCGTCATCAGAGGACGGCTCCAGCTGGGAGGCTACACCGTGGCAGTGGCGCAGTTCCCGATGTAGTGTAGTGTGCGTGGCGTCCCTGTTGGGTGTGCACAGAACACCCACCACACGCTCCGCCGCCGGTGCCCGTCGGCACCTGTTGCCGACCGCCGTTGCCGGCACACCACCTTCGAAAGCCAGGGTCATTTCCCGCTCCGCTGCCGTGGCCCGGAGGCGGGAGGTGGCCGTCGTGGCCGCCACCCCACTGCCGACCACCTTGGCCATCACCCGCTCCGCCACCGTGGCCTAAAGGCGGGAGGTGGTGGTCGTGGCCGCCACCCTGCCATCGGCCGCCGTGGCCGCCAGCCCACCATCGACCGCCGGGGTCATCACCTACTCCGCCACCCCCGCCCGAAGGCGGGAGGCGGAGGTGGATGCCCGCACGTGCGTCAGCGACCTTGCGCGCTACACCGAGTTCCTGCGGGAGGAGGAGGAGCGCCTCGTTGAGCATGCAAAGAGCCTTACCGCCGCTGTGGCTGTGGCACACACCTCCTTAGAGGCGAGGAATCAGGAGATCTATGAGGAGAACCACCGCTTCGAGAGGGGTCGTCTGGAGCGGCAGAGGGTGTTCGAGGTGAGCGTCGCTGAAGCTGCAACAGCGGCAGGCACCGTATTATGGTTGCCCAGCTCGTCAGTAGGCTCCTCCTCCACCGCCTCTTACTGAGCGCGCTCGGTAGAGAGCCAACCGGAAGTAGTACAAAGACCCTTGGCAGTAGTAGTAGTATTTAGGGGCTATTTTGTTCTATTCATCTGACTATAGATGTGGTGGAACTGTACAACGTATTTAAAATAAGCTAGTATATATAGTTAAACTAGCTATTTCAGTACGTGGTTGGCAGCAATTGGGGAAAAGTTTGGTCGGTTCAGCTGTCGAGTTGAACTGTTTGTATAAATTAAGAATGAATGCTTAATCTATGAATGAAATCTATGCTTAATTAATTAATTTTAGTTGCAAAAATTAGATACTGCTAGTGATTTTTAGCTTCATATTTTGACAAATCACAGTGTTACAAGGTTGACAAATGGCAATGTTACTAGATCAACAAATGTCAATCTTTGCAGTTTGACAAATGGTATCATACCCAATATCACAGATGCAAATCGCACCAAATTGTTTGTAAGTGGTTGCACATGGGCCATCCAAAAGAACCGTTTGCATTGAAGAGATGCACAAATCCTGCTCACTTTGCATCATGTCGTCCTGGGGTCGACGGGCAGGGAGAGGGAGGACGACAGCTGGCAGCGCTAAGAGGTAGCGTTCGACGGCGACGTCCCATGCCGCTGAGGGGGCGCGCTCATGGAGAGGAAGGTGGGAGGCCATGGAAGTCAAAGGGCTCGCTTCCCAGTGAGCCTGCGCAGCGTATAGCTCGCACGCTTCCCGGTGAGCCTGTGCATTCGAGGACAGCTTGCACTCCTATCGGTCAGCCTACGCACCGGACTGCACTCGCATGCCTCCCGTTCAGTCAAGGTCAAGCAGCTGTCCGCACGGCACCTCCTACGGCCATTAAAACCAAGACACGTGACGTCACATGAATGGTTAACAAAACGCACACGGATTGTATTATACAAACGTTTGAGATATTAAAGTGGCAGCTATTTTTTTCAAAATGCCTTTGTTGGCTGTCATTATTTGAGTGAGCCTTCTCTCAAAATGGACACGAAAAATACCACATCATGTCGGGTGCCATTCCATGATAGCATGCCAAGTTTCATCAATTTCAGACGAGTTTTGGATTTACTAGAATTTAAAAACCAGGCATCTCAATGTTTTGCCGGCAATCAACGGTGCCCTGGTGTTTGAAATTCATTCCCATTTCTTGCATGGGACCTAAGCATGCACCCAAGGAAACATATTTGATTTTTCAACCAATTTATATGCATTGCAGCATGTGCATGTAGTTCAAATTTGAATTATGCACATAAATGCATTGAAAACTTAGTTAATGCATAAAAATGTCCATACGAACCCCGAAAAATCACAAAAATTGACACAACACTCCTGTTGTTCTATGTTGACACGAGAAAATTTTAGGAAGCAATAAGAGGCAATGGATATCATTTCGTCCCCAAAGGTGGGACGTTCCCTACCAAAACCATCATGCTTGTTGTGAGAGGCTCTGGTTTGTGAGAAGCATATACATAGACCTGCCCCAAATGGGACAAAATTTTAGCATAAGCATTATGTTTCAATTGTCTACTAACATAAGCATTATGTTTCAATTGTCTACTAACATAAGCATTGAAGTTTTCTTGCTTAACAATAAAATTATCAAACTCATCCAAGCATTGGCTAGCAGACTTATTACAAGGAATATCACCTTCATCAAATCTATAGAGAGAATTTACCTTTACTACTTGTGTCGGGTTATCAAGACCTTGTATTTCTTCAATAGGTGGTAAATTCTTAACATCTCCCGCTTTAATACCCTTTTTCATAGATTTCTCTGCCTCTTGCATATCTTCAGGACTCAGAAATAGAATACCCCTTTTCTTCGGAGTTGGCTTAGGAGTTGGTTCAGGAAGTGTCCAATCATTTTCATCACTCAACATATTATTCAATACAAATTCAGCTTGATCAACAGTTCTTTCCCTGAAAACACAACCAGCACAACTATCTAGGTGGTCTCTGGAAGCATCGGTCAGTGCATTATAAAAGATATCGAGTATTTCATTTTTCTTGAGATGATGATCAGGCAAAGCATTAAGTAATTGGAGAAGCCTCCCCCAAGCTTGTGGGAGACTCTCTTCTTCAATTTGCACAAAATTATATATTTCCCTTAAGGTAGCTTGTTTCTTATGAGCAGGGAAATATTTAGCAGAGAAGTAATAAATCATATCTTGGGGACTATGCACACAACCAGGATCAAGATAATTAAACCATGTTTTAGCATCACCCTTTAATGAGAATGGAAATAACTAAGGATATAGTTGTAACGAATTTTCTCCTCATTAGTGAACAGGGTGGCTATATCTTTTAATTTAGTAAGATGTGCCACAACAGTTTCAGATTCATAGCCATAAAAAGGATCAGATTCCACCAAAGTAATTAACTCAGGATCGACAGAGAAATCATAATCCTTATCAGAAATACAGATAGGTGAAGTAGCAAAAGCAGGGTCATATTTCATTCTAGCATTCAAAGATTTTTCTTTCAGCTTAGCTAACAGTTTCTTAAGATCATATCTATCATTGCAAGCTAAAAGATCTCTAGTAGTTTCTTCATCCATAAAATAACCCTCAGGCACAACATGCAATTCATATCTAGGGGGAGAATCTTCATCATCACTTTCATCAATATTATCAGTTTCAATAATTTCATTCTCTCTAACACTAGCAAGTTGTTCATCAAGAAATTCACCTAATGGCACAGTATTATCAAGCATAGAAGTAGTTTCATCATAAGCATCGTGCATAGCAGAAGTGGCATCATCAATAACATGCGACATATCAAAATGAATAGCAGGTGTAGGTGTCGCATATTTACTCATAACAGAAGGTGAATCAAGTGCAGAGCTAGATGGCAGTTCCTTACCTCCCCTCGTAGTTGAGGGAAAAATCTTGGTTCTTTCATCTTTCAAGTTCCTCGTAGTGATCAACAGATATAAATC
This sequence comes from Triticum aestivum, assembly GCF_018294505.1. NCBI lineage: Eukaryota > Viridiplantae > Streptophyta > Magnoliopsida > Poales > Poaceae > Triticum > Triticum aestivum. The sequence goes on along the minus strand of NC_057809.1, from coordinate 487,565,985 downwards.
CCAAGTGACTCAAAGAATAGAGCTATGATCCCTGGCAACGGCGCCAGAAAATAGTCTTGATAACCCACAAGTATAGGGGATCGCAACAGTTTTCGAGGGTAGAGTATTCAACCCAAATTTATTGATTCGACACAAGGGGAGCCAAAGAATATTCTCAAGTATTAACAGTTGAGTTGCCAATTTAACCGCACCTGAAAGACTTAATATCTGCAGCAAAGTATTTAGTAGCAAAGTAATATGGAAGTAACGGTAATGGTGGCAAAAGTAACAGTATTGGTTTCGTAGTGATTGTGACAGTGGCTACTGAAAAGTAACTAAGCAAAGATCAATATGTGAAAAGCTTGTAGGCAATGGATCAGTGATGGATAATTATGTCGGATGCGATTCCTCATGCAACAGTTATAACATAGGGTGACACAGAACTAGCTCCAGTTCATCAATGTAATGTAGGCATCTATTCTGAATATAGTCATACGTGCTTATGGAAAAGAACTTTCATGACTTATTTTGTCCTACCCTCTCGTGGCAGCGGGGTCCTAGTGGAAACTAAGGGTATTAATGCCTTCTTTTAATAGAGTACCGGAACAAAGCATTAGCATTTAGTGAATACATGAACTCCTCAAACTATAGTCGTCACCGGGAGTGGTCCCGATTATTGTCACTTCAGGGTTACCAGATCATAACACATAGTAGGTGACTGCTCACTTGCAAAATAGGGTCAAGAACTCACATATATTCATGAAAACATAATAGGTTCAGATTTGAAATCATGGCACTCGGGCCCTAGTGACAAGCATTAAGCATAGCAAAGTCATAGCAACTCTAATCTCAAAACATAATGGATACTAGGGATCAAACCCTAAGAAAAATAACTCGATTACATGATAAATCTCATCCAACCCATCACCGTCCAGCAACCCTACGATGGAATTACCCACGCACACGGTGAGCATCATGAAATTGGTGATGGAGGAAGGTTGATGATGACGATGACAATGGATTCCCCTCTCCGAAGCCCCGAACGGACTCCAGATCCGCCCTCCCGAGAGAGATTAGGGCTTGGCGGTGGCTCCGTATCATAAAACACGATGAATCCTTCTCCCTGATTTTTTCTCCATGAACGTGAATATATAGAGTTGGAGTTGAGGTCGGTGGAGCCTCAGGGGGCCCACGAGACACGGGCGCCCCCCAGGGGGTGGGCGCGCCCCCCACCCTCGTGGATAGGGTGTGGGGCCCCTGGTGTTGATTCTTTTGCCAATATTTTTTATAAATTCAAAAAATATTCTGTGTGAAGTTCGAGGTCATTCCGAGAACTTTTATTTCTGCACAAAAATAACACCATGGTAATTCTGCTGAAAACAGCGTCATGTCGGATTAGTTCCATTCAAATCATGCAAGTTAGAGTCCAAAACAAGGTCAAAAGTGTTTGGAAAAGTAGATACGATGGAGACATATCAGTATGGACGGTACCCTTGGATTCGGCTAGCCATGGAGTGTGTTTGTTGGCGGAGGGGGAGTAAACCTTTACTTCTACCGCTTGGGAACCGCCGCTAATTGGTTTAGTATGGAAGATATTGATAACTCTTGGTCGTAACGTTGACAGGAAGGATGTACCTCCCAAAATTATATTTATCTCTCACTTAAGCCTGGAGCTCTGGCACCTCTGCAAATCTCTGCTTTTGTCTACGAAGGATTTATCTATTTACTTTTATGTTGAGCCATTACCTTCTCAAACAAGCGCCTGACCTAAGAGCACTAGTGTCATCATCATGCATTGTGTATATTAATGTTAAATGTATCATGACTGGATCTTTCTACCATGAATTACAATGTTTAGTCGCTGCTTGAACTTTGGAGGTGCTCTACATTTTTCTTTTGCGGTCTCAGAAATGGCAAGTGATACCATTATTGTCGTATTATATCATGATTGCTTTGACAAAGTGTTGGCATTTGAGATATTTTATTATTGCTCGCTAGTTGATTATGCCATTGATACAAGTTAATATAATTTTTAAGACTTATTGTTGACATGGTTAGTCATGATCTTTGCTAAAAACCTTGGTGCTATTTAAGCAACTTTATGTAGACAAGAACAAAAGAGTTTGTAAAAGTTTTTATTTATCACTTTCAGTTTGTCAACTGAATTGCTTGAGGACAAGCAATGGGTTAAGCTTGGGGGAGTTGATGCGTCTCCATCGTATCTACTTTTTCTAACGCGTTTGCTCTTGTTTTGGACTCTAATTTGCATGGTTTAAATGAAACTAACCCAGACAGACGCTGTTTTTAGCAGAATTACCATGGTGTTGTTTTCGTGCAGAAATAAAAGTTCTCGGAATTGGACGAATGCACATCCACGATCGGCGATCTTATTTTGATCGGGGGATGACTGGTCCCTGCAAAATAATGGAGTACCATTAGGGATGCAAATGATGGTTTGTGCATTCTGTTTGTAACCTCCCATACCGTAGGATGTCAACCAGATGAAACAAGTCCCCTGGCTTGTCACCACGAAGATGCAGCCTAGATGGCACACGGTGTCTTCGAATGTGTAGGGGTACAAATCTGCCGCCGCCAACATGCGCCAGCCTGTGCCGTTACTGCCTCCTGCATTGAAAGCAATCCTTATGTCGAACACCACGATGAGATAGTAATCGTCATAGCCGTGTCGCTTTGTCGGTAGGTCCGCAATTGCTATCTTCTTCAATCTCATGTGGGCATCATCATACGTATTCTTGCCCAGCCAGTCCGGAAGGCCGATCCCAATGGTGGAGAAGGGGTCTACCGGAACGGCCGCACTGCTGTGGATGTTGTGCAAAATGACAGTGGTATCCGGCCGGAGGTATGCAAGCCAATCTTCGTTGGCACCGACCCAGACCTATATATAAGACGGTGGGCAGTGGAGAAATTACAGGATGGAAATGGAATAACTAAGTACTACATGATCAAACTCCATTACTGACCTGCTCATCGGACAAAATCCGACTACCTCTCAACCTCGGCAACTCTAGCAGAGTCAACGTGCAACCATGGCCAGGGAGCGGTAGACTGTTCGAAGGATTGTCCCATAGAAGAACCTTCTCCTCGAGGATGCATGGAAGACCAACAAGCATGGCATGTTTAAGCAGCGTCTTGAAAAAGTTAGTGCAGGAAGCACCGAGTCTTGCGGCGGTGAGGACGTCGGAGCGGCGTGCGATTTCTCCCACAGGATCATCGTCCAAGGTCTCCCAGCCCCGACAAGGAGGAGAACCGCCTGGCGAATCTATGGAAGCAGCGACAAATTGCCTTCTCTTCGGGGGGAGGGGAACTGGCGAGGAGGAGATAAGAGCGTAGTAACCGCAGGGCCTCGTCCCTTCCAACTGTAGATCGTTCCTCAGCGAAGGGGTGAGGCTATTATTTACTACTCTAAATGATAGCACTAGTAAATAATAGCACTAGTAAGGATTTTTGGCACTAGGTAGTAGTTTTTGGTACCATGGAGTACTAGTACTAGCATTATGGAACGTTATGGGATTGCATTATACTGTAAATAATAGCACTAGTAAGAAACTTTTAGCACTAGGTAGTAGTTTTTGGCGTGGATTAAGAAATTTTGGGTATGTTTTTGCCATTTTTTGTACACGCCAACTAGTGTCAAAAAACGTCGTACATTATGTGACGGAGGAGTACGTACTCGTACTGTAGCAGTACTATTACTACTTTTCTCAACTAGTAGTGCGATGTACTGGACTTCTAGTCTAGTCTTGTATAGTGCACCAGTTTTGAACTCTTGAATCTCAAGGCCAAGGAGCTACAGTTGGAAGTGAAGGGTACTATTGTTCTCTAGAACCATCATTGTACTATCAATGCAGGGGAACTACACCTGTGTAGTGGCCTAGTGGGTACTCTCGGTGCTCTATTCAGCCGCTCCTCTCACGTAGCTGGCCTACTCAGCCGCTCCTCTCACACACACAAGCAGCCTGTTTACATTTGAGTTATTTGATACAGCGAGACAAGGCTTTTCGCTTCCATTTGTGGAGGTGTAATGGATCTCGTCGAACTTTGTTAGTAGTTCCTTCTTTATGAATGAGATGAAGCAAAGCTTTTGCCTCCGTTTAAAAAAACACGACAAGAGGAATTTCTTTTATAGTAGAGCCGATAATGGAGTGAAGTACATGCATGCAACGCCACAAGCTACAGAGTAGTAGTAGACCACTTTATGTACAGAGCCATATTGCACAGTTCCCAATGCCCCGCCAGGCCTTTCCGGCTCCTCGTGCTTAATTGGGAGGCGCTAGTTTAAATATGCTACTAGCTGGAAGCTGCAAGCGAGGTGCGGCTAGGGCGAGCCACGGGATGCTGGGAAGGAAAACCCGTTCACGTGGCTAGGTTGTCCAGTGCACCCAGATTGTGGGGCCGCACGTCCGCTTGACTTCAAAACTCAAACTACCCGTGTAAAATATTGGCTCGCAGCGAAGTTTAGTAGTACTATTTTTAAAAAAAGGCAGTCGTGCGTTCGGCCAGGATCGAATCCACAAAACGAGGTATACACTCCCGCGACCACTAGTAGTACTTGTTGGAGTACAACGCAACCTAGAATCGCCTTTTGTCGCTAGTAGTACATACATTGTTCCTTACAAGAAACCCCTAAGAGCATGGTTAATAGTATAGCCAGCTGCTGGCTATAAGCCAGTGCCATGTCATCTACAGCCCATCTTATAGCCAACATGTAGTAGTAGTTTATTTCTTATAGCCCGCTGGCTCAGCTCTATTGTACTTGCTCTAATAATGCAAGAAACCACTAAAATGCCAAGAAACTACTACCACTTGCATACATGGCAGACTTAAGATAAGACTACCTTATCAACCATTGTACATGCTCTTACCAACAAAAATCCTCGAGTGACCTCCTACCTCTGGCCCGTCCACCTAGTCATCCTCGGCCATGGGACGCAGCTACCGCCACCGGCAGAAGGCGAGGTCAAAACCGCCGGCGGTGCGGAGCCCATGTTGCGGCAGCCCGGATGCCAGCTCCGTCCGGCGCTCACGGCCGCTAGCTAGCCAAGATAGCTCCCGTCCACTGCTTGTCTGCAAGGTTTGCTAGCTAGATTGGCAAGGCAGCGCGGCGGCTTGCTCGCGCGCGCCGTGCTAAGGCTAGCCATCTGGCTCGAGCGAAGGCCAGCGCGGCGGCTTGCTCGCTCGCGAGTCATGCTCGGGCCAGCCTGCCAACCCGTGCGGAGCCCAGCGCGGCATCCGGCCCGTCCGGCGGAGCGGCGGCCAACTCGCTCATCACCGGCGCCACCGATGAACACGCATCAGTATTGTTTGAAGTAATGTTCAGGAAAAATAATGATTTGAGGGGGAATGACAGGATAGAAGGTCAGATGTGGGTCCCTCGTGTCAACGGTCAAACAAAATGTGTTGGTTTAAGCTGCTTCGTCAGCACGGACATGTGGGCCAACCCTGTCATAAATGGTTTAAACGAACCTAGTCGGCAGGAATACTAGGTAGTTTTTGGCGTGGATTAAGAAATTTTGGGTATGTTTTTGCTATTTTTTGTACAATAGATTCCTCCTAGGGCTGGTTGAAAGTGGCAGTTTTTTGTTAAATACTCTACATATTGTAAGTAGGAGTGAAAGTTAAGCTTTGGAAGCCAATAAGCAAGGCTAGTTACATAGTGCATATGTGTACATGATTGAAAGTAAATATCAACCATGAGTGACTAATATCTTGATGGAAAACTCGAAACTATGGAATACTAGGAAAAGAAATGCATGGTTGGAAATACTAGCAATGTTCATGTCCGTTGCAACAAATCATAATTAAAATAATACTTATTCACAAACTTGGTACAAAACACTCTAATTTTGATATACATATGTCACTAGAGATATATTATGTTTCAATTAGAATATATTCCTTGGGCTGTTTGGTGAGGTCAGGGAGGGATGTGGTTGGTTTTAAGATACTAATTATGGGTTTTTCTGCAAATTGGTAGACAAGTGGGATGTTGGTGAGAAAAGGCAACAACTTACCTCACAATCATTAGATGTAGATCTAATGGTGAGAAACGACGGATGGCAGACACACCAGCATCACCAACTTAGTCTTGTGTAGGAGTACTAGCAAGATCCGTGCATTGCACGGAACATCAAGATGCATTTTTTTATAAAACACTTGTTGTGATTGACCCTTGCGGGAGTAATCCCATGTGTAAAAACTAATGATATCTCGAGAAATATGAGATAAGGTGAAGAGGAGTGGGGTGTGGTGGTGGTTGGTGGTCGAACTGAGCGGAGGCATGGGGATTGACGACGCCGGAAGCGGCCACCAGGCCAGTTTGTTCCAGAGGCTTCCTTTCTTAATTGCTCAACAATGAGGTTTGTTGGAGAAAAGGATGAATGAGGGAAGGCCTTGTCTGCAAATGTGGCGAGGGGTGAGGGTATCTTTTATTTTAATTTCCATCCGTCAGATATAGATCGGACGGTCTATATTGCAAGATGGCACACGTACCATCATCACCAACTCAGTTTTTTATAAGAGAAGAAATATAAGTATGGAGATACAAACGTATTATCGACACTTGCTTTCGTAAACTAGCATCTACATTCTATTCAACGCCTTGGCATGTGGGGCCTTAGCACAATGACTTCTCGACTGTGTAAAACGAAGATTTTCCCGTCACCGACAAGGAGGGGGTGACGGCGGCGCGCTTTTGGCTTGCTCTAGTCCTAGTAGTCATACTAGGTGGTCTAAGCACGAGTAGATTTATTCTTTTTCACATCTTGTGTTCGCCGTACTGCCACGACTGTTCATGAATAGACGGTAAGTTATTCACGGGGAAACCCTTGTTGAGCGTGTTTGCGAGAGAGAGAGAGAGAGAGAGAGAAAGAGTGCGTGTGTGATATGTTAGAGACTGAGGCAATGATAATAGATTCTTTGTGTCTATGTGTGTGGAGGATAGAGAGAGACATGTACATGGGTCTTTGTGTTGTGTAACGTGGAGACACATATACATAATTAGAGAGTGAGTGTGTGAGATACACATGCGGACATGAGGAGATATGAGGATCCAGGTAAATGGGTGTTTGTGTGTGTCTGTGTGTGTTTGTGCACGCGTTTGTGTGTGAGAGGGAGAGAGTGTATGTGGAGTAGAGAGACCACTGATGATGTAAACCTAGTATAAGGGAAGGGGGAATGGTGTGACATGTGTAGTAGCGAGATAGCACGGGTGCGGGCGGGGGGGGGGGGGGCAGACTATTTGGAAGAGACATCGAGTGTGTGTGGGAGAGGGGTGTGAGAGCGAGAGAAAGAGAGAGCTAGCGACGGAGAGAGAGAGAGAGAGAGAGAGAGAGAGAGAGGAAGAGAGGGGTCGCTTGTGTCCATAAATGGCATATAGATAGGGCGGCAATGTTCATGTTGTCTGAAATTGGCCTATGAACGGAGACGCAAGGGAAGCGAGTCATCGTGTGTGTGATAGGGACTTCATGACAGATCTAGAATAGATGGTGTAGAGAACAATGTGCGAAATCGAGAATGATTATACGTTAGGGAGCTATGCAAAGAGTCACGACATATATGTATACAGGGAAGGAGCTAGGGCGGGTCCGCATGTGGGAGAGATAGAAAGAGGAGAGTGGTGCGCAAGGAGACAAAGTGTGCTTGTTTGGAGTGGGGGTGGTGTGTGAGGTGAGTGCGCGAGAACCACATAACTAGGGAGATAGACGTTTGGGGGCGACGTTTTGTGTGTATGGGAAATATACACTCTACATAGTGTGTGTGCTTGGGTAAGAGAGATACCGGGAGACCTAGAGAGTGAGGGAAGAGATGTGTGCATGCCCGAGAGACAAAGTGATAGAGACCTATGTTGGGGTCCGGACTTTGCAAGAGAGAGGGGTGTTAATGTGCTCGTGTGTTGGTGTTTGGGGGAGAGAACGACTTCTGTGTGTGTGTGTGTGTGTGTGGTGGGGGGGGGGTTGACTTCATATAAAGAGTGAGGTGTCTATATTTGAGGGACTTTAGCATAATTGAGATATTGTGCACTCATGGTTGATCAATTTGTTTCACAATTTGTACTATGAGATAATGATACTTTTGAGCATGCGTGATATACCTTGATGTACCAGAATTACAAACCTAAGATTGGAATTTTGGAATTCGACTCCATCATTAGCTTTTGTAATTCATTTAAACGGAGGTACATTTTTTAAGCCGGGATTTCGTGATTTCAAATTCGTATATCAAACCTAGAGATATACACATACGGGCATTTTCAAACTTTATAATCATCCACTTTATTCATACACATACACATTTTTGCTTTTGTCATCATATTTAGGATAAACACATTTGGAATTTCATTTGAATTGGACCGTATGATGTATTTTCTTGTAGTAGCTCAATGATCCATATTTGAATTGAATGGACAATCTAAGTTTCGAGTTGGAGACATTGATTTTCAAAACTTGCACATTTTTTTGCGTGCAAAACAAACAAATTGTCGGCCATGATATCATAGTCGGCCATACGAGAACAGAATACTTATAATTTTAGGCGCCAAAAGCTTTCAAACTTCCCGCTCACATCGAAATATCACGCGCCCGAAAGTTTAGCCCTGTGATATTCCTGTTTTACCCCTGCCACATGAACGGAAAAGGGCTGCTTTGGTAACTCCATTGTTTTCCCCTCTTTCCCCCCAACATTCTTCCCCAGAGCCCCTCCCCGACCCCTCCCCCAACCACGGCAAGCCACCGAATCTAGTCCTCTGCCGCAACGGTGGACCTCACACCCCGCCGGATCTACCTTCCGCACCTTGGAACCCCCAACTGCCAACTCACTACTTCACCGGAGCCGCTTCAGCAACTAGCTTGTCCACCGCTCCAGATCTCCTTGACCGCCATCATGGTCCACCGCACCGGATCTGCTGAACCGGCGCCCTCGTCCACCACAGCGTAGGCCCTTCACTGACTCCCTCGTCCGCCCCTTCGCTGGCCCTTCATCCGCCGCAACAGATCTGCCTCACCGAAAACACTATACAACACGCCCGCTGAAGCCTTCGTCCACTGCACCGGACCCGCTCCACGGACGCCATATTCAACTCCACCGGCCCTGCTTTACTGACGCCGCAGCCTCATCAGGTTATTTTGATTTGTACTTCTTCAGTTTTTCTCTTTATTGTGCAATTGTTCACTTACCACAGATGAGCTTTCTTCTATGTCGACAGGCGCCGCAACCGTAGCACCGGAGCCGCTTCAGCGACGGTGACAGCCGGCCCAAACTCAACCGCAACACGAGCAGCATCGACAATCCTTAGCTATCAAGTATGACAACGATACCCATACGCCGCCGAGAATCAGGTACTATTATCCAACGGCCGGCGCCTACGTTCACTTTCCTAGCATAAGCACCGCACCTTTGAATTTCTTCAGGGCATCATTCAGTTTTTCATGAGACGCGTTATTCTACTTGCACCTGTAGGGCCATACTTCTGGCAGTGGACATGTTACATGTGCTAAATTACATACCAGTGCACATATAGTTAATATGCTTTAGTTTTGTTCTGATGCCACCTGTTGGTTCCATCAGACTGCTTAATGTTCTCTATGCTTAATTACGCATCAGCAAACTAGCATGTGGTTCCGCTGCTTTTTGTTCGTTTTACCCTACATTTTCTGATGCTAGCTATTACATCACTGCTCCGAGCCTCTGTTCATTACTTGTTTGTGTGTTCTTGATCTTCCCATGTTCGATGACTAATTTGATGCTTCTATTAATTATGGAGCTGCCAAGCCCATCAAGCAAAATATTTGTTCTTTTGGGGCTGGCACCTCGAACAAGCATAAAAATAGAGGGAAGCAGATATACTCCCTCTGATTCTATTTACTCTGCGCATTACTCTTGACCTGCATACCAAAGAGGGCATTGGTTTAATTTCTCTGGACTAATTTGCCAATTAATTTGGGCAGAGGCGGATGGGGCGGGGCACAAAAGGAAACCAGCGCTACGAATCGGCAACGCGCAGACTAATACGAGAAAACTAAGAAAAAGTTATACGCAAAGTAAAAAGAATCGGAGGGAGTATTGTCGTGTATGCACACACCCTTATTTCATTAGTTTAGATGAACCATTGATGATCAATTCGGACCAGTGCATGCGATTAAAATTACTTTTACCTAAATAGATGGTGCAGAATAAACTACAACAACTAGATTTGCAACCACAGGATGCTGACGATATCTTCAAAGAACATTGCAATAGCAGCTAGGCTTCACAGCAACATATGGTAAGCCAGTGTGTTTTAGTACATGTGAAATGTAATGCGAGTGGGCTGCTTTCTTGGCTTGTGCCCTCAACGTGTAATCCTACCGAATTACAAATAGTTCAGTTGTCTGCTTTGCTGTATTGCTTGATTCGAATGCTTATTTGTTGTTGCGCTATACCTGAGTTGGCCAATATGTCAGCAGTGCCTGCTGTACTATCTTAAACAAATGCATGCCTATTTCATTTGAGTCCTTAACTTTTCCTCTCAACTTCATCACAAGACTGTCTTCGTAGTTTATATGAGGCCACACTGTTAAGTGCTTTCTCAGATTATTTCAACTGCTTAGATGCCTTGGCAACTTAAATATAGCGGCTGTACATTCCCTTTCAACTAGGGATGTCAACTGGGTCCGGTTTAATCCCGATTAAAGTCCACTAGTGGTATGATAGTTCAAAAGAGTTTTTGTTTTTTTGAGGAAAATGAACTAGGGAGGTAGCAAAAACTAACTAGATGGGACTGGCGGATTTCGTTTATTTGCCACTTACATCCCTAGTTTCATCTTACCATTTTAATTTCTTTTCGGCTGATGCTGCTTTGAACCATTTAAATATAGTTTGCCATTCTTGGCAATAATTCGTCCGTCGTTTACCATGTAAGCTTACTGCCTGGATCATACGATAACTATCTCTTACTGATGTCCAGCAGAAACCTTTCAGGATGTTGTTCACACTAGGACACAATGTACAAACCCAGAATCTATTTGTGGAAGCAGTGCGCCATCCATGTTACCAGATGGTAGCAGTTCAGAGGCAACACCGCCGGAGAGCAGTCTGAGCACAGATATTATAGTGCTTGAGGCTCTACTAGAGGCAGAAAGAGATGGTGTGGCTGCCATGAATGAGGTAATATTTATCTTGAGGCTGGAAATTACGGAATTAGCGACACGCATTATGCAAGAAACCCAAGAATTGGAGGAAGTAAGAATGTTGCATTTGAAGATGGAGGAGGTCCTGCTGTTTGTGCTATCTGAAGCCCAAGATAATCCCGGTTCTTCTTTAGATACCAGTTGAAGTTTTCATTAGATTATTGTACTTGCATGTCGTGTCATGTCTCTAAATGGATTATGTTGCAAGACCCCCTATGTTGTCCATGTGTTGTAATGATCCGAATTTTTTAGGCGAGGTAATCCTCAGTACTTGTATGATTGACATAAGGTGAACTGTTTGTCGTGTGAGCATATTGTATTGGATGAAATAACTGTTTGACTCAGAGTGTATCCAACCTACTGAATTCGAAGATCACGGCATTTCTAAATCATAATCATATATAAAGGTGGAATAAATCTTTGTTGTGGTTTTGAAGAAATAAATAACAAAATGTATAATTATCTGTGGATATTCGTAATCGAATAAAAATTGGATTTGAATTTAGTTTGCCAGGTCCCAGGGCAAACGTGAATGCTAATTCTCCCAAGTTTTGAACGAAGCGGCTAAACACCCACTATAATTTGTGGGCTGCTCGAAGCAAGTGTTTGCGAGATGGAAATTACTATCTACCCCTGACACTTGACATCCTTATCGACAGGATTTACACTATTGTTGATAGGGGTACTGTCGGTGTCAAAACCGGCGGATCTCGGGTAGGGGGTCCCGAACTATGCGTCTAGGCCGTATGGTAACAGGAGGCAGGGGACACAATGTTTTACCCAGGTTCGGGCCCTGTTGATGGAGGTAAAACCCTACGTCCTGCTTGATTAATATTGATGATATGGGTAGTACAAGAGTAGATCTACCACGAGATCAGAGAGGCTAAACCCTAAAAGCTAGCCTATGGTATGATTGTTGTTCGTCCTATGGACTAAAACCCTCCGGTTTATATAGACACCAGAGAGGGTTAGGGTTACACAAGGTCAGTTACAAAGGAGGAGATATCCATATCCGTACTGGCTAGCTTGCCTTCCACGCCAAGTAGAGTCCCATTCGGACACGAGACGAAGTCTTCAATCTTGTATCTTCATAGTCCAACAGTCCGGCCAAAGGATATAGTCTGGCTGTCCGGAGACTCCCTAATCCAGGACTCCCTCAGTAGCCCCTGAACCAGGCTTCAATGACGATGAGTCCGATGCGCAGTATTGTCTTCGGCATTGCAAGGCGGGTTCCTCCTCCAAATACACCACAGAAGAATTTGAATACAAGGATAGTGTCCGACCCTGCAAAATAAGTTCCACATACCACCGTAGAGAGAATAATATTTTCGCAAATCTAATTTGCTGACTTGTTTTGGCAGCATGACGTTATGTCATGGCCCGGGGATTATTCGAACCATTTCCTTTAACTAGCCCCGCACATAACGCGATGCAGTTTTTTGACACGTCTTGTCAAAGCAGAGACCGTGTCCCCTTATTACAGCATTCTCATCAATACGGGCATGGGTAACCCAACCGCGCCATCGATTACGGCGCTTGGGGGATAAGCGAGTTTTACCAGGCTAGTGGGGGCGCGTAGTTTCGTCCGCCCATATAAAGGGATAAGGATTCACCTTTTCATCCACGCCTTCTTCCTCCTTTGCTCATCCATTTTCGCACACTCGAGCTCTAGCGCCCAAGTCCGCACTTCCCACCTCAACCTTCCCCCACCATGTCCGGAGCGGGAGGCAGGTGGATGGTCTCCTCCGTCACGGAGGGAGACATCAAGAAGCTGAGGAGAGCCGGATACCTGGCCGACGACATCGCGCACCGGCTCCGAGATGAGGGGCGGCTCATCCCCACCCCCGGGCCCCATGAGAGGGTAGTGTTCCTTACCCATTTCCTTCACGAACTAGGATTCCCTCTCCACCCATTCGTCCGGGGGCTCATGTTCTACTACGGCCTGGATTTCCACGACCTGGCCCCGAATTTCATCCACAATATCTCGGTGTTTATCGTCGTGTGCGAGACCTTCCTCCGCATCAAGCCCCACTTCGGCTTATGGTTGAAGACCTTCAATGTCAAGCCGAAGGTTGTGGGCGGCCGCCAGGCGGAGTGCGGAGGCGCCATGGTGGGCAAGATGCCCAACGTTACATGGCTCGAGGGCTCCTTTGTGGAAACCATAAAGGGGTGGCAATCGGGGTGGTTCCACATCACCAAGCCGCGTGACCCTGCATGGGCAGCGGCCCCCGAGTTCTGATCTGGCATCCCCACGCGGCTCACCTCCTGGAAAGATAAGGGCCTGTCCTGGGGTAGTTCAGGAGAGCTGACCGGACTCCAAACATGTATTCAAAACATGGTGAACAAGAAGCTCAAACTCGTCAACATGGTCCAGGTCATGTTCCACCGCCGGATCCTCCCGTGGCAACAACGGGACTTCAACTTGTGGGAGTTCGACCCGGCGCAGCACCGAACTCTGAACAGGCTCTTCGACACAACTCACAAAGATGCCTGGAGGGTGCTGTTCAAAAGCGCCGAGGTCCCCCCTCCCATTACTGAGGATCGCGGATTTAGCGCGAAGCGCCAAACCAGTGCGGTAAGCTGTTTTACCTTTCACATGATACTTATTTTTTATAGATTGACTCCATGCGGGATCTAAACTCTCGTACCTTTGACAGGACTGGCAGGAGACGGCCGGACAGATCGACTATCCGGCTCCTTTGCCCGAAGGCCCAGCAGACGCTCTTCTGGCGAAGATGCTGACTTCGGCTCCTTATACGGTGCCGGAGAAGACCAAGAAGGCCAAGGGAACCAGAAAGAGTTCCCGACGCCAGGGGTCGTCGGACTCACCGTCCGAGGACTCTACGGCGCAATCCTCCTCCGAAGACGAGGAGGCAGAAGAGGATTCTCCCCCTCCAAACGGGGGAGACAAGAAAAGGAAGGCCGCCCCAACTAGGGAGGCCGAAGGGTCCAAGAAGGGGAGAACTCTCCTTCCGGACTACTCTACCACCGCCGCCCACGGCGAAGATGAGTGGCTGCCCAGGGCCAAGCCCCTGGGGAAGTCGTAAGTATTTGGATACCAGAGTAATTCATAGTATTCCTTTGCCACACTACTTCACCTAACGCCGAAATATGATTATGCAGGCCGCCCCGAGCCCGTATCGATGTATCATCGGCTGGCTCCCTGGGCTCGTCGGACATGGATAGCGATCCAGTCCCGACCGCCACCTCCCCTCATCCTGCTGACGACGCCGAGGTGCTGTCTCACGAGGCACCGGGTCGAGGGGAGACAGTCCTGGAGGCACCTCAAGGAGACCTTCCGGACTCCGGGAGCCGAGGGGACGGCCCCCCTGAGAGCTCCAAGTTCGGCCCTCAGCCGGACACCGCGCCAGAACCTCCAGTGGTTCCGGGCTCGGGCAGGCGGCCTCCTTCTAAGAGGGGCAAGACGCCAGTGCTGGTGACCTCTGTCCATCCAGAGGCGCCGGACAATCTGCTAGAAGCGCTTCGCAGTGCTTCCATCGACGAGGAGCACCGTACTATTATGAGTGTGGTGGTCCAGAAGGTTCAGTCCGCCAAGAGCGGATTGACTGAAGCATGTGCCAGCCTTCTAACAGGCTTTGAGGTAAGTATTTTAAAATATAGGAAAAATATTACCGCATAGACAGTAGCCCCTGATGCTTTGTTCGGTGTTCACAAAGAAAAGGCGAACAGAGGATCAAATAATATCGCAGGAGTCTAATATAAGTATGTCAATATGCATATGCAGGCCTAGCTGCTGGCATCTGCCGCACTGACTGCGGAGGTCGCCGTACTGAAGCAGGACCTCGAGGGGTCCAAGAAAGAGCTCGGCCTTGCCAAGAGGCAGCTCGAGGAGAACAAGGGTAAGTAATACCCTGTCTATAGATATGTATATATATATAAAACACAGTTGCAAAATGACAGGATCACCGTATATCTGCCAGAGGCCACGACCGAGGTGGCGACCCTAAAGCAAGCGCTAACCAAGGTTGAAGAAAAAGCGGCCAAGGAGCACACCGAGCGAGAAAAGCAAGAGGCTCAGGTGGGCGAGGTGCAGCAAGAGCTCCAGGCTCTCGTGATGAAGCACGAGGCGTTGGAGCTTGACTTGAAGATGCGAGAGTCTGAGCTTGCCGCGGCCCTCGAGAGCGCGAAAAGTGCCAAGGCCGAAGCCCAAAAGGCCCTCCAGGAGATCGACGCAATGAAGAAGATAGTGGCGTGTAAGGCATTCTATATGCAGAGCAATTATGTAAAAGTAAATTACCGATTACTTACCCGAATTCGAAGCTCTCCAGGAGCATTCGCAGATTTGCCCCGCAGTGTGTCGGATGCCGCACAGTTTTACCAGGCCGAGGAGGGAAGCTCAATGGAGAAGCTATTCTGGTCTCAGTATACTGGGACCGAACACCCGATGCCTCTGAGTGACCAGCTAAAGCAGCTCGTCGATCTGCACAAGGCGGCCGAACAGGCCATGAAGGGCCTTATAGTCTGGCTGTGGCCTGGCGACGCCCTTCCGAGCAGCAACTTCAGCCTGGTGAGGCGGCTTGTGGATGCCTGCCCACGGCTGGAGGTCGTCAAGCGGTCCATCTGCATCAAAGGTGCACGCCGGGCTTTCGCCCGTGTGAAGGTGCAATGGGCCAAGCTAGACGTTGTGAAGCTGATCAAGGAAGGGCCGCCGCAGGGCAAGGAGCATCGCACCCCCGAAATCTATTATGAGGGTGTCCTGAAGGGTGCCCGTCTTGTGGCGGACGAATGTTCAAAGGATGTAATATTTGAGTAAACTTGCTCGTGTGATCCTGTATGATGAAAACTTGTTTCATATGCGTTATGCAACACTTGTGTGAATTTAAAATATTACCTTCTGTTTGGTTGTTTATCCAATCTGAGAGATGGCTAGTCCTCGGCTTCTGCCCCCATGCCACGAGTGCTGGGGTGTTCGGGATAAACCTGAGCACTCTTGTTCCCATGTTTGGGTCCTTCGAGGGAGGTGCTCAGCACAACGAACAAGGCAACCGGACTAATAATGCTTTATCACTCTCACTTAGCCATTGAATTCTATAATTTTAAATTTCGGCGAAGCCCCTGGTATTCGGAAGGCCGAATTCGGGGCGCGATACTCGCCTTTAAGCCGGACAGGGCCGGCCCCTCGCCCTAAGCGGCATAAGTCTTTAGGGACTCGAAAACCTCACCGAACAGCGACCAGTCTCTCACCTTATCATGACAGTCAGTTTTAGCTTTCTCTACTGAGGTGCTCAGCCCGGCAGAACCGGGGCACAATCACAGTAGTTCTCCTAGCGCTACCTTAGCCGATAGAGCAGAACGTAAGGTACCAAAACATAGGAGCCAGGCAAACCCAACATTTGACCAAAGACATGATTCGGGGCTGATGCATATAATGCTATAAGTTCAGGGTGCCGCACTTGTGAAAGTGTTCGGACTTTTCACCCCATATTGTGGGGTACGTAAGCCCCTGGTGTATTGGCCGTACCAAAGTGTACGGTTGCAAGGCGTCGTTAATGAACACACACATATATATATATATATATATAACAAGAATGCAATAATAGCCGTGATGTTATGCATTGTTTGTTCAAAAAGGTGCGTTAAAGCAGAATGATACAGATAGTGCGATAAGCAAAGAGTGGGACTATGTCCCTTCCAAGGGCGAGCTGAGGAATAGTATTAAATCAAATATTTCACTTGGTATTGTAATCCACCTGGGAATTCCATGGTGTGACGTAGCTTTCTGCCTCCTTGGTTGCTGCATCATGTGTTCGGCAATAGTGCTGCCGGACAGGGTTTCCAGAGATTAAGGTCCTGAAAAAAGAGAAAAATAACCAAACGGGAAGCCCCTAGTGTGGTTTAAGCCGCGTCTTGGGGCGTGCCGCAGTGTGCCCCCCTCCCCACCTGTGCCCATGGTATTTTTAATGTGTAATTATGTACGCGTGGCATGAGCTTCGCCGTTTGGCTGGGACTGGGGTGGGGGCCGCATTGCAACGCGAGCTCAGATCGCGCCAGGCGGTCTATTTGTCGATTGCTCCGAGCGTGCTTGAAGGTGTGTGGGTCTTGAAACGCCGAACTGGTGGATTGCCTTGAGAGGCTGTTTTGCGCTTCTGCTGTGAGGGCCGCAGTGTGCTCCTCGGTTCAAAGAGACCACTCTGTGTTTCCATTGACTGTAATAACCCCGCGAGGTCCTGGCATCTTGAGCTTGAGGTATGCATAATGCGGTACCACATTGAATCTCACAAATGCGGTTCGGCCGAGCAGTGCATGATAACCACTGCGGAACGGGACTATATCAAAGATTAACTCTTTGCTTCGGAAGTTATCCGGGGATCCGAAAACCACTTCCAGTGTAATTGAGCCTGTACAATGGGCCTCTACGCCTGGAATGACGCCCTTAAAGGTCATTTTTGTGGGTTTGATCCTTGAGGGGTCTATACTCATTTTGCGCACTATGTCCTGATAAAGTAGGTTCAGCCTGCTGCCGCCATCCATAAGGACTCGAGTGAGGTGAAATCCGTCAATGATTTGGTCCAGAACCAGTGTGGCGAATCCGCCATGATGGATACTAGTGGGATGGTCCTTGCGATCGAAAGTGATCGGATAGGAGGATCACGGGTTGAATTTTGGGGCGACTGGCTCCAAGGCATATACGTCCCTGAGCGCACGCTTCCGCTCCCTCTTGGGGATGTGGGTTGCGTATATCATGTTCACCGTCTGCACTTGTGGGGGAAACCTCTTCTGTCCTCCGGTGTGTGGCTGCCGGGCTCCTCCTCGTCATCGCTATGTGGCCCCTTGTCCTTGTTTTCGGCAATTAACTTGCTAGCCTGCTTGAACACCCAACAATCCCTGTTGGTGTGATTGGCTGGCTTTTCTGGGGTGCCGTGTATTTGACACGAGCGATCGAGTATACGGTCCAAGCTGGACGGTCCCGGCGTACTTTGTTTGAATGGCTTTTTTCTGCTGACCGGGTTTAGAGCCTTTGAATCCGGCATTGACTGCCGTATCCTCGTTATTATTGCTGTTAATGCGGCGCTTATGTTTGTTGCGATATGACCTACTATTGCCGTCCTTGGTATCCGAAGTACCATGGCTTTTTGATATTTTATTACAGCGAGCCAGCCAGCTGTCTTCTCCCGCACAAAAGCGGGTCATGAGTGTCGTGAGGGCTGCCATAGATTTTGGCTTTTCCTGTCCAAGGTGCCGGGCAAGCCACTCGTCGCGGATGTTATGCTTAAAAGCTGCTAGGGCCTCTGCATCCGTACAGTCAATAATTTGATTTTTCTTTGTTAGGAACCGTGTCCAGAATTGTCTGGCCGATTCTTCTAGCTGCTGAATTATGTGGCTCAAGTCATCGGCATCTGGTAGCCGCACATAAGTGCCCTGAAAGTTGTCAAGGAATGCGGCTTCCAGATCTTCCCAACAACTGATGGACTATGCTGGCAAGCTGTTAAGCCAATGCCGCGATGGTCATTTGAGCTTTAGTGGGAGGTATTTGATGGCGTGTAAGTCATCGTCGCGGGCCATGTGGATGTGGAGGAGGAAATCCTCGATCCATACTGCGGGATCTGTTGTGCCGTCGTATGATTCAATATTTACAGGTTTGAAACCTTCTGGGATTTGATGATCCATTACTTCGTCTGTGAAGCATAAGGGGTGTGCGGCGCCTCTGTATTGGGCTATATCGCGACGCAGCTCGAATGGGTCTTGCCCATTGTGTTCGGCCCGGTCGGATTTGCTTTTGCTGTACCCGGCATGACGTTTATCGTCTCGCAGAGTGGCGCGCCCTCGTGATCCGTAGATCGATCTTGCATGCTTTGCTTTGTCCTCCAATATGTCTCGCAGGTCTGGCGTATCTCCCCATGCCTTTTTATTTGAATGGCGTCGGGGTGGAGGCTGAGTTTTTGGCTGGAATGCCTCTCTATCACGGCCACGAGGTGGCCGATCAGCCGTATCATACGCTTCTTCCTCCAGTCAAGGTAGCAACCTACACTTTGGGTAACTCTTGGAGGGGCGCTCGAGTTTATATTCCTCGGCTGCGAGGACTTCAGTCCATCTGTCAGCTAGCAGATCCTGATTAGCTTGAAGTTGCCGCTGCTTTTTCTTAAGGCTATTTGCCGTGGCTATAAGCCGGCGTTTGAAGCGCTCTTGTCCGACGGGATCCTCTGGCACAACGAATTCGTCGTCGCCGAGGCTTACCTCATCTTCAGAGGGGGCATGTAATTATCATCCTCCTCTTCTCCATCTGCCGCTCTCTGAGGAGGGCTGGCTCCTCCATTCTCCTGCTCTAAATCTTGCTGGAGGGGATTGTTGTTGTCGTCGGCACTATCCGGAGTATTATTATCTTCTGTGCCGGTATCACCACTTTTGCTTTGGCAGGACTTAGAGCGGCGCCACTGATGTCGGCACTTGGGTTGCTTCTTGGAGGGGTCATCCTCCGCTATCTCATTGCCATTGCCTTCTTTGGGTGTATCCACCATGTATATATTGTATGATGAGGTGGCTGTCGAGTGCCCTGTGGGCGGTGGTTCCTCTTCGCCTCCCGCATCATCGTCCATACCGTCGATGTCTTCGGAGTCGAAGTCGAGCATGTCGGTTAAGTCATCGACAGTGGCTACTAAGTGCGTGGTGGGTGGGCCTTGAATTTCTTCGTCGTTCGCATCCCAGTCCTGCCGGACATAGTTCGGCCAGGATCCTCCTGACAAGGAGAGAGAGACCTTAATGAGTTCAGTATGTCGCCAAAGGGAGGGTGCTGAAAAATATCCGCGGAGGTAAACTCCATGATCGGCGCCCAATCGGATTCGATAGGAACGGGCGCAGGCGGTTCGGAGTCTGTGGCCGGAGAAGGATCCGGCAGTTTAACAACACAGCTCTCGTGCAAGGTAAGGTCAATGTTCGACTCGATCACCGCTGAGGGTAAGGCCCCGTGGCGGGGTCCATCCACCCGTCCGCGGAAGGCGCAACTGGCTCCGAATTGAGGGTTGGAGCGGCTACCAGTGCGATCTCCTTAACATTGTCCGATGGGAGAGCTAAGTCATACTCATCGTGACCGCGTGGCGCACAAGGCAGAGGCTTGAATCCGTCGAAGATCAAATCTCCACGGATATCAGCCGTGTAGTTTAAGCTTCCAAACCTGACCTGGTGTCTAGGGGCGTAACTTTGAATCTGCTCCAGATGGCCAAGCGAATTGGCCCGCAGTGCAAAGCCGCCGAATACGAAGATCTGTTCGGGGAGAAAAGTCTCACCCTGGACTGCATCGCCATCGATGATTGTAGGAGCCATCAAGCCTAACGACGACGACATAGAGGAACTCTTAATGAAAGAACCAATGTCGGTGTCAAAACCGGTGGATCTCGGGTAGGGGGTCCCGAACTATGCGTCTAGGCCGGATGGTAACAGGAGGCAGGGGACACAATGTTTTACCCAGGTTTGGGCCCTCTTGATGGAGGTAAAACCCTATGTCCTGCTTGATTAATATTGATCATATGGGTAGTACCAGAGTAGATCTACCACGAGATCAGAGAGGCTAAACCCTAAAAGCTAGCCTATGGTATGATTGTTGTTCGTCCTATGGACTAAAACCCTCCGGTTTATATAGACATCGGAGAGGGTTAGGGTTACACAAGGTCGGTTACAAAGGAGGAGATATCCATATCCGTACTGGCTAGCTTACCTTCCATGCCAAGTAGAGTCCCATCCGGACACGAGACGAAGTCTTCAATCTTGTATCCTAATAGTCCAACAGTCTGGCCAAAGGATATAGTCCGGCTGTCCGGAGACCCCCTAATCCAGGACGCCCTCAGGTAGACTAGTAACTTCAATCAGACGTGACATGACGACCTCTGAGCCCATTCAGACACGGTGGGCGCCAAACGTGGGCGGCAAAACACATTTGATTCAAGCTCGTCCGAAAGACATGTGTCTCTTCCTCCATTTCCCCATTCATACACGGTGGGCGGCAAAACAAACTCTCCTCGTCCGAAATCGATGTAGGCTTATATTTTAAATAGGGGCAGATGTGTAACTTCCATCAGACGTGACACAACCGCCCTACCTGTCAGCCCCGTTCATACATCGTGGGCGCCAACCGTGGGCGGCAAAACACCCTCTCCTCGCCCGAAATCGATGTAGGCTAATATTTTAAATAGGGGCAGATGTGTAACTTCCATCAGACGTGACACAACCGCCCTACCTGTCAGCCTCGTTCATACACCGTGGGCGCCAACTGTGGGCGGCAAAACACCCTCTCCTCGCCCGAAATAGTTACCGGCAAATATTTGGGAGATGCGAGATTACCGTCCTATCCCCAACCGACGCGATGTCCGAAATTTTAAACGGGGGATAAGTTCGTAACTTTCCCCCATTTTAGAGAAGTGTGTCCCAAAGTTTGAGATCTCCCTCCGCTCCATTTCCTCATTCATACACCGTCAGCGGCACGACAACCTCCGCACTGCGGCCAGCCTCCTCTGTCCGCCACCCCATCCTCCACCTTGCCGGAGCCGCTACCCCTACCCCGTCGTCCACTACAAGAGATGGATGTCTCTCATCCACGGCGTTGGACCAGGATCCTTTCATCGCCTCCTCCCGCTTCATCGGCACCGTCATCCACCTTGACGCCACCGCTCCTACGACCGCCTCATCCACGATAATAGGATATATCCCCCGACCCGGCCGTCTGCCATCTAAAGTCTTCTTCCCCACCGCCGACAGCCATCGCACCCGCAGCACCCTCAATGTATCAGCATAGGCCTACACGGCGTCGCAAGAGAGGTGGTACTCTTCCATATGTGCTTAAGTTATTGATCTCACTCGAAAAATAGATCGTAATTTGTTTACTGTACTTTTCTTGTCCGTACCAAATCGTAGTGGCTAGTTGGAAGCAAACATTGGTTGCGAAGTAGCTTTGTGCGGTTTGCACCTTCAGATCCGCCATGGCACGGGAACTATACTCGTAAAGCTTATGGTTTCCCCCCTTTATATTCACTACCATCATCGTAGGTGCTTCGTGTCGTGCTAGCACTGCTCCTCAAGACCTCAACCCAAAGCTTACGTGTTGAAATACGAATCTGATATGATGCTCATATCACTAAAATAGAGAATGTTTAATTGGTCACCTAATGTTCCTATATTCGTTTCAAAAAGCATGTGCGCCACCCACTGGTCCAGCTAGTTCCACTTTCCTGATTTTTCTCTTGATGCTTAGGGTTTTCCCCTTTTATCTACTCTACTATGATCTGCGTAGGTGCTTTCTGTCGTACTAGCATTACTCCACCCTTCAAGCTAAACAACACAACACTCAGAATTCGAAAGCTTAGTTGTTCAAATACGATTGTGATATGATACTGATATTAGTTAACCGACACATTTAATTGGTTAGCTAAAGGTCCCACTTGAGTTTCCAAATGCATGTCGCGACATATAGAGAGACAGCATAATTGCATTTCTTTGTCACTTGTTGACCGTACTTTCTTGTCCATACCAAATCTTAGTTGTTATTTCAAAGCAAACATCGGTTGCTAACTACCCATTGCGCGGTTTGCAGCTTCAGATCTGCCATCCCACTGCCACGGTCAACACTGTACTCATCATGCTTATGTTTCCCCATTTTATGATGACCACAATCAGCCTACGTGGTTCGTGTCATAATAGCACTGCTCCACCCATCGAGCTAAACAAGCTTAGTTGTACAAATTCATATCTGATATTGTTGCTGATATTAGTAAAACTAAGAGATGTTTAATTTGTTAGCTAAATGTTCCTACTTTAGTTTCGAAATGCATGTGAGTCACATATGGAGAGACCGGAAAGAATAGTATTTCTCTGTGCTCTCTGGTTCATCATGGGTGGCCAACCGACATTGTATTAAAAGACTTGTAATATCTTCAACCTGCTTGCTCTTCTGCTCTTCTTTAAGATGATACTCTTCTCTTGAGGTCGACTGGTCAGGTCGAGTTGTTCTCCCTTAGTATATTTTGAATCTGTCAGGTCAGGTCGACTTGTTCTTCTTTACTATACGTTGAAGCTATCATCTGCGAAGTGTCATCACTTCTGGAGCTCTCATATTTTGAGTAGTAGGCCACATTATATTAATGCACACAACAAATTACAGCATGCATGGCATCTTTTAAAAGAATTGCAGAGATAGCACAAAGGGGTTTACAGGGAGGCAGTATTGGATTAGAATCACTTCTGCATTACAAAGAAAATCTCACTTGTTTTTATGTTTTCATGCATGTCAGATATTGAACATTATCAAAATGAATATGAGAATGGGCGCACGAGAGGAATATTGCGGAATGATCCACTGCCTAACAAACTTGGCATGGTGGAGGATGGCCTATCTTATTCACCCATCGAGGTGCTTGCTCTAACTTTGCAAAGTTGTATTGGTCGCCAATATTTTTCTTCTGACCTCTTGCATTACTTCTACTTTGTTACACCATCTACTTAGTTTAAGCATGATATATGAGTATATGCCATACCTATCCATTTTCTGTACCTATTCCATGTGTCGTCACACTATGTTTTTCCAATCAAATGTTGTTCTTTCGTAATAGATGTCCAAAAGGAAGAGGGTGAGTGCAGATCCTCAAGGAGTACAAACTAGGTATTTGGAAAATGTAGTGATACCTGTTAAATCAGATAGATCAGCAGCCACAGAAAACACAGGCCCAACTGTACCACACTTTACCCCTACTCCAGTGGACAAACCCCTATTAGAACTGCTGGGAGCCCAGCGTCAGGTACTGTCTATGATATCAATTCAAAATTTGAACTCCTAAATTTCTGCTTGTGCCTTACCTTCTCTCTTGTATGAAAACTAATTTCAGATGAATCTCCTTGCTCAAAGGATCATGCGATCACAAAACAATAATGGGCTATGCATTGCTCTTGTCAGTACCTCTCTCCCTTTTGCCTTGTAACGTTGTACTTAATTAATTGCTATTTGATTATGTATCATCAGCCTGCACCTAAGCTTCATTATCCTGTGTTTCTTCCAATATTATTTGATCTATATTTACTCTTTGCAAAATGTAGAATAATGGCAACGCTTATAAAGAATTTTCTTTGGGGAATTTATTGAATTGTCCTTCCATCAACATGGAGAAGGGCTTTGTCCAGCCCATGTTAACATGTAATGTAAGTTCATCCTTCTCAAGCCTTCAAACTTTGTTCTAGTATAGATTTGGATAGGCATCATTACCACCACTGTTGTTTGCTTTGCTGTTTACATCTGATTGGATGTTTGCAACAACTACCAGTTTCAAATTGTAGTTGTAAAAACATGTTCCTTATACAGAGCAGATCCATTTATTTGCTTATATAATTGTGAAACCTGTTACGTGTCTCCTTGTTTCTCTTTCAGACTCGTATCTCTTACGCCAGGCAGAACTTTAGGGAAGATAGTGAGCCAAACCATCTTGAGGACAGCGAGATGACCCCAAGGTCCTGTCTTGATGAAGACAGTGAGTTGAAGCTACTCACCAGTAGGTGTGAGACAACCTTTGTGCAGTCGCTGCCTCAATCAGTTCGACTTCGTCAGTCTCAACTTAAAGCGGAAAGGCTTGCTTCAGCTCAGCTCCAACTTGAAGTCAAAGATGCAATGAAGATGTCAGGGACTGTCGTGCGCACCATCATGCCTTAAATCTAGTGTTGATGCATCTATCGTTGACACAACTGAGGTCTACTCAGCTTCTTCAGCTGTTTGGGGGGGGCGACCTGGCCAGGCCTAGTGCCTTCTGAAGTGCTCTCAATTTTGTATATTCTTTTGTCGGCGTGTTTATTTGCACTGGTGGCGAACTTTGATGCCCAGTGGATGTAATATGTGTGATAGCCGTGATAGCCTAGCGTAAGTTGTTTGCTTATTTATTTCCTTGTTGTCTTGTTTATTTGTTTGCTTCTAGTCATTGCAGTTCTTTTTCCGCGGTTTGCTAGTGGATGCAATAACCTATTTTTTAAAACTAGGCCACAATAACCATGGGCTAATATTTACTGTAGTGACACTGGGCCTCCTACGGGCCGTAGAAACAGTGGGCCTTCTACGGGCCATAGAAACAATGGGCCTTCTACGGGCCGTAGAAACAATGGGCCTTCTACGGGTCGTATCATCAATGGGCCTTATACGGGCAGTATGATCGATGGCCAAACATGGGCCAATAACAGGCCGCATTATGGCCGTAAACGGGCTAGAGTTGGAATCGTCCGTTCATGGGCCGACCATAACGGGCCATCGTTAATAGGCCGTATTTGATGACGTTATGAAAACGGCCCAATGTATTAACGGACCACAAACGGGTCGACTGTAACCACGGGCTGAGTTTGGCCCACAAGCAGAAAATGACAGTAATGAGCCGTAAGTAAATGAATGCTGGAAATGAGCCCAAGAATAAATGGGCTCTGAGAAAGCCGAAAGATAACATGGGCTGGAAATGGCCCAACGGAATAACGGGCCGTTAATGGGTATAAAGTGATACACTGTTCATTACGGGCCAGTTTCACCACGGGCCGTTAATGGGTGTAAAGTGATACACTGTTCATTACGGGCCAGTTTCACCACGGGCCGTTAATAGGCCAAGAGTTACATAGGGCCTCATATGGGCCGAAAGACGTCATGGGCCATACATGGGCCAGAAGTGAAAATGGGCTGGAATCATATTGGATGGCCCAAATGACGCTACTGGGCCTAGTTCGGAGAGGGCGTAAAGGGCCTTGGGTTAGCGGGCTGTAAATGGGCTATATGTGAACAGGCCGTTAACAGGCTTTCCATGGGCCGGCCCGGCACCTTTTGACCAAGTCAAACAGGCCGGCCTTTTCACAGGAATGGGCCTCTGTTGGGCCGTGCCACGTGTCAACGTATCATAGGCGCCTTCTGTCCAATGAGTGGATGACATCTGTCCCGATGATGAGCCGACACGTGTTTCCTCCAGCCAATGATGATTTTACACGTGGAAAATCCCCATTGGTCGGGGTTGTTAACGGGTTATCGAATCCAAAACCCGACCCGATAGCTTAACGGCGTTCCGTTACGGTGGATGCCACGTGTCGGTCACCCTTGACGAAAGCACTTCTGTGATGCACGATTTATCGTCATGGAAGTGGACACTTCCGCGATGATAATTTTGGTAATGTCATGGAACACTTCTACGACAACACAGGTATGACTATCTTGATTCTGTCATAAATTTGTCATGGATGTACATGCATGATAAAAAACGCGACCTACTGTGACAAACACGTATCATCACGGAAGTGTATTTTTTTTGTAGTGGATGTACAGTAAAAGATGGCAACATCAATTACGCAATGACCATACATTGATGATAGTAGCAAAATATCATTGTGGCAGTATCTCTTACAATTAAGAATGATTATAAACAACAAAGAAAATTACAATATAACTTTACGATCCCCTTTTTGGAAGAGATCGATGACATCCTCATCTTTAACTTGCTTGAAGAATTCTCTATCAACAAACGTAACCAAGCAATTGTTCAAATATTCATCACCCATTTTTTTCTTAGCGAATTCTTCATGTATTTCATTGAAGAAAATACCCTCTAAACTCTAGCAGTGGCTACCAGAAGAACGATCACCAACTTAAGAAGTTTGTAAACAATATAATATTATTCATTCTTTCTTGTCTCAACCATCAAAACTGAAAGATTGCATAGATTCTTCAAATTTCTAAACCTTTTATCCATACACACATGAGAAATGTACATGATTAATTGCCATATAAGTCTTGACAATTCATCATTTGTGAAATCCTTAGCATAAAAGTTTCTAGCAAGCCTAACCAACTTCTCTTTATCATAATCAGCAAATGAATCATGTGGACTGAATGCTGCCATGCAAGTAAGTAGTTCAGTGTTTACCTCATCAAATCTTGCATCAAGCTCTTGAAGTTGCCTATCAATGACACCCACAAACATTTCAACCATGAAGCGATGGTAATTCCTTGTGCCATTAAAGAACCCTCTTCTTGGTCTCCCAGGATGATAGTAAGGGCCCTTCGTGTCAACAACTTTGATCTTGTGCTTTACACAAAAAGAAGTGACATTTTGAAGAAAATCATCCCACTCTTCATCTTCTCGCAAGCACTGCAAGTGTAGTTTTGTGATATGAACAATCTCCATAGCATTAACAGTATCTTGATCTTTATTTTGCAAAGCTCTACTCAAGTCATCTGTGTATTCAAATATTTCTTGCATCAAGTGTGCCATGAAAACAAATTCAAATGTTCGAAATGATGTCAACGTAGTCATTGCTGCTACTGCCTCTGTGCAGTTATACTCTTCTGCAATCTTGATGAGAACACGCCTTATTGCGGGATACATAGAGATAGCATGGTTAATAGTCTTGTAGTGAGAGCCCCAACGAGTATCACATGGCCTTCCAATACCCATTTCTTGATCAATCTCTGTCCCAGTTTCTACTTCTTCCAACTCTAATGCAGCAATAAGTTCCTCAACTTGAGCTATTTGAAGCATTCTCATCTTCTTACAAGAATAGCCTAGAACGTTTAGCAAACATGCCAGGTGTTGAAAGAACCAATTACAATCACCACTCTCCTTTGCAATAGCAAAAAAGAGTTAATTATAGTTGATGGGAAAAACAATGGACATAATAGGCATAAGGAGACTCATCCGTAATTAGTTTCTTCAAGCCATTAGCATTACCTTTCATATTACTAGCCCCATCATATCCTTACCAACGGACCATTGCAAAGCTCAAATTGTATGTGTCATAAGCATGTCCTCAATTGCAGCTTTAAGTGTCAAAGAGGAAGTGTCTTCAACATGGGCAAGACCAAGAAATCTCACAATTGTCCTTCCTTTCTTATCCACATAACGCAAGCAAACAGCTAGTTGTTCATTCTGGTACACATCACTAGACTCATCTGCAAGTATTGCAAAATGTTCACCATCAAGATCTTCAATGACTAGTTTAGTAGTCAGCTGGGCACAACATTTGATCAACTCTTGTTGTATATCATGGCAAGTCATCTTACAGTTTTGTGGAGCATTCTTAGAATGACCCGGTCAACATCTTCAAAGTTTCCTGCTAGCCAATTTAAAAGCTCAAAGAAATTTCCTTTATTTAGCGAGTCATCACTTCCATCATGCCCTCTAAATGCCAAACCATGGTGCAATAGGAATCTCAAACACTTGAGTGTCCATGTCACACGGAGCTTATATAGAACCTTGTACTATGTGGTGTTCGAAGCAATGGACTCCCATATTGATGTTGTAGGTGTAGTGAACATGTCATATTTTTCTTGAGCTTCAGCATGAGCACTACTAATAGTACCAATATGCTTCTTCAGTCTTGCTTTCTTGTTCCAATTGTTAAACCCACCATTCATAAATGCATCTCCTCCGGGACTTCTTGTTTTATCCTTGAACAAGTAACAAACAAAGCAAAAAAGCAGCCTCTACTTTCACACTATACTCAAGCCACTTATAATCCTTAAACGAAGTAGGGAAAAAGCGATGGGGATGTCCACTAAAATCTTTGATCTCAAACTTATGATCATTTGGTTGACAAGCTACCAAGTCAATGTATCTCCTTCTAACTCTATCGTGGTCATTGACATTATACGAAGATATGGGAACTCGCTTGCCGGGATCATGTTCCAGAGCTGCCAAATCTACTTCGAATAGGGGCATTGATTCATCATCTTCATCAACCGCTTCATCATCTTCTACAATTGGGGTCGGGGAGCCTCTCTCCCTCTCCAGTTGTCGAGCTTCATCATGTGTTTGCACTAGTGCTAGCTACAGATTGCTCTCAACCTCAACGAAAAGAGGACTTGGTGTGGATGTAGAAGACAATTTTCTTGCCTTTGAAGATTGGTCCCACAATTCAAATAAGCTAACATCCTTCTTTCTCATCTACATCACAATCACATAAACAAAGTAAAATCAGTGGCAATGTGTCATGGACTGGTGAAAACTGGACAAACAAGTAATTCAATTTTAGTTTACAAGCAATCACTAAAAAAGCAATATATTTGTTTATAAAACAGAGGGAAAACAGAGGGAAACAATACCTTCAATAGACCGGGGGCAGAGGTGAGCGGAAGGGTGCTGGCCCGATGTCGGTGTCAAAACCGGTGGATCTTGAGTAGGGGGTCCCGAACTATGCGTCTAAGGTCGAAGGTAACAGGAGACATGGGACACAATGTTTTATCCAGGTTCGGGCCCTCTCTATGGAGGTAATACCCTGCGTCCTGCTTGATTGATCTTGATGAATATGAGAATTACAAGAGTTGATCTACCACGAGATCGTAATGGCTAAACCCTAGAGGTCTAACTTGTATGTCTATGATAATGTATCCTCCGGACTAAGTCCTCCGGTTTATATAGACACCGGGAGGATCTAGGGTTACACAAGGTTGGTTACAAAGAAAGGAATCTACATATTTAGTCACCAAGCTTGCCTTCCACGCCAAGGAGAGTCCCATCCGGACACGGGTGTAGTCTTCGGTCTTCGTATCTTCACAGCCCATCAGTCCGGCCCATGACTAACATGCCAGATGCCCGAGGACCCCTTAGTCCAAGACTCCCTTAGTAGCCCCCAAACCAGGCTTCAGTGACCAGGTGTTCAGCGCGCAGATTGTCTTCGGCATTGCAAGGCGGGTTCCTGCTCCGATAACTTCCAAGTAACATATTCGGTTTTTAATTCAAGGTCGCGCCCTCGGCTTCTGTGCATCGATGACTTCAGCTGCCACGCGTCGGGCGAATGCAGACAGTCAGGGTATCCTTTTGCAAATAACAACCTGGACTTGCAAGAAAGAGCGTCTATTTAAAGAGATTGGGTCTCAGATCCATTCGGCATCATACGAAGAAAATCCTCAGAGATTGCTAGGAAAGACCATTCCAACATGGCCAGCATTCCCGGCTCCTCCTCCCATTCCAACCCGGAGAAAGGTGAGTGTGAGAGGTGCTCCGTATACCACAGTCGATTGGCGAAGTTGCAAACACAGGGATTTCTCCCCCCAGCGGATCTGGTTCGTGTTCGACAAGGGTTGGCTTCCTTCAACGGCAAAACCCAGGCGGAGGATTTCCCCAATCCTTCCATGGGGGAACGAGTGTGCTTCGTCCCCTATCTGCTGAGGGGCATGGGATTTCCAATTCACCCATTCCTCCAAGGGCTTCTAGAGTATTATGGCCTCCAGCTACACAATTTTATCCCAGCCTCCATCTTGCACATTGCGGGCTACGTCGCTTTATGTGAATCATTCCTGGGTTGTGAGGCCAATTTTGATCTGTGGAGAAGGCTGTTTTGTCTTGTCCCACGCAACCACGAGGGATCGATATTTGAAGTGGGCGGGGCCGAAATATGGCGCATTACTGACACCGGATACCTATCCGGCACACCGAAGAAAGCTTCCGAAGAGTGGACCTCTGAATGGTTTTATATTGACGATGTCGCACTTCCCGACCTAGTCCGGATGGGCCTCCCTGAATTTTCAAGTGCTCCGTTGAAGAAACACCATACTTGGCGTCCTCGGAGCCTCGAGGAAGAGGATAGCGCGGAGATCAGTCTACTGCTGGGCAAGATCAAGATGCTCGCCCAGTCCGGATTGTCAATAGTCGAGGTAATGGTGGTCTCCATAACACGGGGGGTCCAACCACTCCAATATAGAGGGCTACCCATGTGGCATTTCAATGGGGAAGATGACGCCTCCCACTACGGTCGGAAGGGCCCAAAGAAACCCACTGCTCTAGCCAAAATATTGGCCGAACTGTATAAAGGGGAGCGGGAGGAGTTCGCCCGTCTCCAAAATCGAGACGGATTTTCCATGTACAATTCTCCTAGCTGGGTAAGCTCTAACTCCACTATTCGACCCCTCTCCCTGAATTATTTCTGAAGAGAGATATCTTATTCATTCATGACAGGAATGGCGAAAGGTTGTCGAGGGGATCCATGACCTTGCCCCTCAGCCGGAGAATCACAATCGGGATCTTGACCCCGGATATGAGGAAGATCCGGACATATTCGTGGAGCTCAAAGATGGAGTTCTCTATCAGACGAGTTATGACGGCATGGATGTACCCATCATTGCCGATTGCCCCGGCCTCCTTCCTATTTCGCACGTAAGTAATCAGGAGACACTTTGTCCGAGAGGGTTTTCTCATTCTTCCTCACTCACTTCACCATCCTGTGCTCAGAAGGGGAGGTGTTTGGCGCGTCGTGCTGCCCCGGGGCATCTCCCGAGAGAGCGGCTCCCGCGTTGGGCAGGCCTTCGAAGAGGAAGGCAAACAGAGATATGGTCAGGCCTTCCTTGAAGAGGTATGGGTTTGCAACTATGTTCTTTTTAGCAGTCGCGTCCAACTAAGACTTATATATTCATTTTGTATCAGGGAAAAGGTTCGACGGACTGTGTCCGGGGACCCGACCAGTCGTTCTCCGGATCACAAGGATTCGGTCCCAGCCGAAGAGACGGGGCCCGATATGGGAGCAACGCCGGACTGTCCTTCTGCCGAGGGTTCGGAAAATATGTCCGTTACCAATTTGGAAGTGGAGAGTGAGGGAGTCCTGGACTAAGGGGTCCTCGGGCATCCGGCCTGTTATCTATGGGCCGGACTGATGGGCTGTGAAGGTATGAAGACCGAAGACTGTACCCGTGTCCGGGTAGGACTCTCCTTGGCGTGGAAGGCAACCTTGGCGAACAACAATGAAGATTACATCTTATGTAACCGACTCTATGTAACCCTAGATCCCCCCGGTGTCTATACAAACGGGAGGGTGCAGTCTGAAAAGGATATACTCAATACCTTAGTGATACAGGCTAGACTTCTAGGGTTTAGCCACTGCGATCTCGTGGTAGATCAACTCTTGTAATACTCATATTCATCAATATCAATCAGGTAGGACGTAGGGTATTACCTCCATCAAGAGGGCCCGAACCTGGGTAAAACTTCGTGTCCCCTGTCTCCTGTTACCATCAACCGTAGATGCACAGTTCGGGACCCCCTACCCGAGATCTGCCGGTTTTAACACCGACAGAGAGCGCCATGAATCACTGGCTAGGTCTGTAGATAACCCCAAATAATCATTACCATAGTCATATAGGCTAGGCTTTTAGGGTTTAGCCATCTCGATCTCATGGTAGATCAACTCTTGTAATACTCATATTCATCAAGATCAATCAAGCAGGAAGTAGGGTATTACCTCCATAGAGAGGGCCCGAACCTGGGTAAACATCGTGTCCCCTGTCTCCTGTTACCATCAACCGTAGACGCACAGTTCGGGACCCCCTACCCGAGATCCGCCAATTTTGACACGGACATTGGTGCATTCATTGATAGTTCCTTTGTGTTGTCGCTGAAAGGTTTGATGGCCCCTTCAATCGTCAATGCTGACGCTTCCTGCAGAGAAACTTTCCTCCCCGGGCAGATCTTCGTATTCGGTGGCTTCGCACTGCGTGCGAACTCGTTTGGCCATCTGGAGCAAATCGGAAGCTATGCCCCTGGCCATTAGGTCAAATTTGGGAGCTTGAACTACGTCGCGGACATCCGTGGAGACTTGATCTTCGCCGGATTCGATACCGCGGTGGCCGCTCCCGGTCACCCCGATGATCATGACCTAAATCTGTCATCGGGTCGCATCCAGGAGATCGCTCCTGTAACCGCTCTAGCTCTAGATCCGGAGCAGGCCGCACCATCCAGAGACGGAAGGATTAACCCCACCTTAGAGGCCGCAGATTCCACGGCGCTGGAGCTATACACGGACCTATTCTCACACGAGGCCTATGCCGCCGGAATGCCGGACTCGTCTCCGGCCGCAGGTTTCGAACTGCGCGAGGTCGCGGATGCCGAGCTTGATCGTTTATCGATCTTCAAATTCAGTGCCGCGGACATCTTCCAGCACTCGCCTTTGGGCGATGTGCTAAACTCATTAAAAAACTGTCCTTGGCGGAGGACTCCTAGACGAACTATATCCGGCTCGAACTAGGGGCTGACGATGGAGAATTTCGCTTCCCACCCGCCACCCACTTCATAGCAACAGTCGAGGATTTGACCAAGACACTTGATTATGACTCCGAGAATATTGACGGCATGGACAATGACGCCGGAGACAACGAAGACCCCTTTGATACAACTAACGAACAAGATGAATGGGACGATTGGCAGGATAGCCCCAGTAAATAGGCCACGCACGAAGATTCGTAGGAAGACAATTACCTTCCGCTCTCTGAGGATGAGGTGAGCCTCAGCGCCGAGGATTTCATCGCACCTGAGGAACCTCGTGAGCAGGAGCGCTTCAAGCGCCAACTAATAGCCACTGCAAGGAGCCCGAAGAAGAAGCAGCAGCAGCTTCAAGCTGACCAAGATCTTCTTAATGATAGATGGACCGAAGTCCTAGCCGCCGAAAAACACGGCCTTGGTGTCCCAGCTAAAAGCTACCCGAAGCATAGGTCGCTACCCCAGGGCGACGATAAGACGCTCGAGCCCGTAAGATCATCGCACAATGCGGCATGCCAACCACAACTTGGTCCGGTTCAAGCGGCAACTCAAGCCGAGCAACAGACCGCCCCACCTTGCTGTAAAGGCAAGAACAAAACAACACAAGGTTGTACATACAACCTTCAACTGGGCTGGGGTAGTAAAACAGGACAACCAAGAGCAATCTACAGATTGCAAAGACACACCTCGACACGCGACGACGGCCACCTATTCGGACGTGACAAACCTAGCCACACCCGGGCCGAAAACAGCAAATGGACTCCGTCAGAGGTACGCCGCAGCGTGGCCCAAGATAGAGGCACCCGCACACCCTTTGTGCTTCACAAATGAAGTAATGCAGCATGAATTCCCAGACGGGTTCAAACCCATGAATATCGAATCATATGATGGAACAACGGATCCCGCAATATGGATTGAGGACTTCCTCCTCCATATCCACCTGGCCCGCAGAGATGACCTTCACGCCATCAAATACCTACCACTAAAACTCAAAGGACCAGCTCGGTACTGGTTAAACAGTCTGCCAAAAAATTCTATTGGCAGCTGGGAGGTCTTGGAGGGCGCCTTTCGCAAAAACTTCCAGGGAACATATGTCTGGCCACCGGATGCCGATGACCTAAGTAACATTGTTCAGCAGCCCGGAGAATCAGGAAGGAAGCTCTGGACCTGGTTCTTAGTTAAAAAGAACCAAATCGTCAATTGTCCGGATGCGGAAGCCCTTGCGGCCTTCAAACACAGCATCTGGATGAATGGCCTGCACGCCACCTCAGTCAAGAAGGACCTAGATCCATGACGGCCCTTACCGCTTTAATGACCCGTTTTTGCGCGGGAGAAGACGGTTGGTTCGCTCGTAGAAGCAATAGCGCCAGCGACTCGGGCACTTCCGAAATCTGAGATAGCAATGTCAAGCCACGACGAAGCAAATACAACAATCGCAATGATAATGAAAGATCACGCAACACATCGGTGAACGCTGGATTCAACAATCCCAAGCCCGGTCAACGAAAAAAGCCATTCAAGGCGAACAGAGATGGACCATCCAACCTAGACAGGATACTAGACCGACCCTGCCAGATTCACGGCCACCCCAATAAACGAGCTAATCATACCAACAGAAGCTATTGGGTCCTCAAGCAGGCCGGCAAGCTCAACACCGAACACAAGGGAAGGGGGCCGCCTGGCAATAGGGACGACGGAATGGTTCACCAGCTAAATGCAGAGGGCCAGAAGCAATTTCCCCCTGAAGATCGATCAAATCCTGAATAGAAATAGTAGTTCGGCTTCCACCACCCATCTCATACACACGATAAAGCTATACCGAGCATACATAACTATGCACTTAAAACACCATGAGCATCAGCGGAAGCACAATACGGATAAGTCTGCAAACACTCTGGTAACATTTTTTATATACTTTCCTTCTTTTTGCATTCTTCAATACTTTTTCAAAGCAGGTAGCGCAAAGGAGAAACACCTAAGACCGACTCCATCGGAGTTCGGATTCATACACTCACCTACGAGGCTACTTCCTTAAAGGATTCCCCTCGCTGAGGACAGGCGGCGCAGACGTGCGACAGGGGGTCCAAAATAAACTTTTGTT
This sequence comes from Triticum aestivum, assembly GCF_018294505.1. Lineage (NCBI taxonomy): Eukaryota > Viridiplantae > Streptophyta > Magnoliopsida > Poales > Poaceae > Triticum > Triticum aestivum. The sequence continues at coordinate 487,530,751 of NC_057809.1, read as the reverse complement.
GACCGCACTCTTTTTTTAGAGCCTGTAACATGCCTTTTTTCTCTGCCTTCGACCCAGGGCATATCAAATGACCGGGGTCGTGGCATACATATATATATATATATATCAATTACTCATTGGCATATCGCTCAGGTCCCGGTTCACACTATCCGAACTAATTACCCGTGTCTTTCCGCAAATGAATACGCCTCCCATGCTTGTTTCACAAATATACCCCGGCTTACTTGCCAGGGGCTCGGCACGGGAACAAATGAGTTGCCAACAAAGTCCGAATAGCTTTCATAGCATACTTCGGCGTCGCGAGTTTGGCCTTATATCAGCTCCTAATCATGTCTTGGGTCAATAGTTGGGTTGCCCGACTCCTGTTTTACTAGCCTACGTTCCGCTCCATCGGCTAGGGTAGTAAAGGGAGAATTACTGCGATTGTGCTACCGGTTCACCTGGTGACACACCTCAGAAGAGAAAGCCAAAAACTGACTGTCATGATGCGGCGAGAGCTGGTCAACCACTCGATGACTTATCGGAGTCTCTAGCGATTCCTCCATGTCACACGAAGGACCTCTTTTCCGGTCAATTATGTAAACGCATCATATGAATAAGCCGCATACATACTTGGGGCTATGTCGTAGACCCACCATAAAACTCCTATGGCTAAGTGAAAGTGTTAATGCCCTATAGTCTGGTTGCCTGGTTCGCCGCATTGACACCTCCTTCACGGACCAAGACGTTGGGTCAAGAGTGATCACATGCTTTTGCGAACACCCCTGTACTTCCTACAAGGGGGCTGAAGCCGACGACTGGAAATCTTTCATATTATAACAAAACGGCCGCACAGGAGGAACACAAGCTTTTGAGCAAAATATACAAATAGATTCATTGTAAAATTGTCTCGCGCAATTCTTATACACCTCAGTCGAACATTATGTCTTTCGAGCATTAACCCTCTATCAAGAGGGCGGCTACTAGGATGTCTTCAAAATAATGCTCCGGTTCGTGGCGGTCCGTGCCCTTGGGCGAACTCTTCACCGCAACGTTGACGGCCTTCATATTCCCCCAGAATGTCTTGACCCGGGCAAAAGCCATCCGCGCACCTTCGATGCACACCGATCGCTTCACAGCATCGATACGCGGCACGGCGTTAACAAGCAACTGCACCAAGACAAATTAACTGTTCGGAATAGGCTCAGTTGGCCATAACCAGATTATGAAGTTCTTCATAGCAGCACCAGATATTCTATGAAGCTCGGCCCACTGGGACATCTGCTCATTCAGCAACAGGAGGCGCTTCGAGGTGCCGAATTGTGACCAGAAAAGCTTCTCTGTTGTGTACCCCTCTCGCGCCTGATAATACTGCGCCGCATCGGAAGAACTCTTCGGCAAGTCTAAAAACTCGTTCGGAGAACTCCACAATTGGTTAAGCTGAGCATAGTTCGGATCGCCGAACTTAGCCTGTAGCAAAAATAGCTTACCAGCCGCAATCTCCCCAGCTTGCCGGATCTCCTCACGGGCCGCTCTGGATTCAGACCGCGCTTCTCTTGCTTCTCGTAAGGCCTTTTCAATTTCAGCCATTTTGGCTTCCTTCTCCTTCTCAAGAAGCTCACAACGGCTGGCAGCACTTTTGAGCTCGAGCGCCATCATGGATATTTTCTCCTCGTCTTGACGCCGAGCAGCCCGTTCGGCCTGTAACTCAGCCGATGCCTTCTCGGCAGCCGCATTACTACACCGGTCCTGCTCCTTGGCCCGGGTTAGCTCCGCCCGAAGAATTTCTACGGCGGCAGCACCATCTGCAGTCAGGTACAGCTTTCAGCTTCATGCTTATATCACAAAAATGTACATACAGATACTGCTCTGAATACATACCTTGCGACTCGTCAAGCCGCATATTGATCAACGTAATGTCATCCCCGGCCACATCAAGCTTCCGTTGCAGTTCAACAATATCCGCAGTCTGGGAAGTATCGGGGGGGAAGCAGCCTGTGTTCAAAGTTAATCAGATTAGTCCTCCAAAATTTCTTCTTGATCCTCCGTTCGCCTCCCATGGGAAGCCAACCTGAGTCTTAGGGGCTACTATCTATACACAGGTGTATTTTCTGAATAAAACACAATTGCACATGTTACATTACAAACCTCGAAGCCTCTTAGCAGTCTCGCAAAAGCCTCATTCAATCCGCTCTTCGCGGATAGGATCTTTTCAACCACCGTACCCATTAAGGTACGATGTTCCTCTGAAATGGACGCCTGCCGCAGCATGTTCATCAAGATATCCGGCGCCTCTGGGTCTCCGTAGGCAGCCGCGGGAGTACGGTCACCCTTCGAAGGGATTCATTTATTTGTATTCGGCTGCATTCCGGATTGTTCGGGGTCTTCATTGTTGTCCCCCGAGCCCTGGGCCGCCGAAGTTTCACCTTCGCGTAACATCTCCATCCTGCCTTGCACCACTTGTTGGTCGGTGGAGACCCTCCACAATGACACTTCAAAGTCGTCTGCCCTATTGGACGGAGAGTTCGGTGGGGGCGTCTCGCTTTCCATCATCTTTGGGAGAAGGTGCCCCGAGGAAGAGGATTGTGGAAGGGGACTACGTGCTGAGCTGCAAACATATATATATATATATATATATATATATATATATATATATATATATATATATATATATATAAACACTATTCTGATCACGGGATCAGAATAATATTCTGATCACAACCTGAACTGCCTGAGTAACGCGCCTGAACTTCTCTGTGTACGTACCCGACCTTCGGGCTGTCTTCGCAACCGTGCCTTCTACCGCGAGTTTTTCTGGTTAGTCGTGTTCCATGTGATGTAAGTGTAATCTTCAAACGATTTTTAGCAACTAAATACTCGTTTTAGATAGGAATCTCGCTCATAGGCGGATTTTGCACTCGGGTCCTGAAGAACTCGCGTTTTTTGCAATTTTACTGCCTGAGTTGTTCGACCTGAACTTCCCCCTATGCTAGGTTGAACTTCCCACAACATTGCCCAAATAGGGCTTGCTATATACCGTTGGAAAGCTATGGACACGAGTATCATGACCCAAGTTAAATTTTTCGCAAAATGTAAGCGGTTTAAGAGCAGTTTTGAAAACCGTTTTTTCTTCACACACAAAACGTGAATCGTAATTTCGATCGCATTTCTAAACCATTTACCGGAATGAGGCAAGTAATATGGCATTGGAAAAATGCTGCAAAACCGCTCCTTCCACATGTTAAAAGTTTTCTCTAATTCCCTACGGTTAAAGAGTAATTTGAAAAATCGTAAAATTTCACAAACCAAACAACCATGTTCGTATTTTTGATGTCATTTCTAAACGGCCAATCCAATTGAGGCAAATGATATGGAGTTGGAAAGCTTATGAAATTGCGCTACTCTTTCATGTTGAAAGTTTTTTCTAATTTTAAACGGTTTAAAAGTGATTTATAAAATGGTCCAAGTTACACCGAGTGTGTATTTTCGAGCTAATTTTTTAACCGTACGTCCGAATGTAGCAAATGATATGGCGTTGGAAATCTTAAGGAAATGCGAAACGTTTTGGTATATATTGTTTCTCCCAATTCCTTACTGTTTTATGTCAGTTTTGAAAATGGATAAAAAAGTATTTTCGCCGTAATTTCTACAAACATTATCGGAATGGGGAAAATAATATACCACTGAAAAGCTACGGAAAATGCGAAACTTTTTCATGTTGATGGTTTTCTCTAATTCCTAGCCGTTTTCAAGTAATTTTGAAAACGGCGAGATCATTCGTTCTGCCTTTATCGCGAAACAGATTCTTCGGAAATGCACCGCGTAAAGAACTTGAACTTCTCGGCATGTCTACTTGAACTTCACTCTGTTTTTCACGTGATTTTTTTTGCTTGTAGCTCTCAATCCACTGCTCGTAGCTCTCCATCCACTCATCGGAATTGAACAAGTGATATACCAATGGAAAGCTTCTGTAAACATGCAACTTCCCCGTGTTGATCATTTTTTCATACTCGTGACGGTTTAAAAAGTTTTTCTTGTGAAATTCATTCATCGTAGTAGTTGAACTTCCTGCTATTTTCATGTTGAACTTCTATGACATATTTTCGTTTGTAATTTTCTCATTCATCCGTTAGTGTTAAACAAATGGTATTTCTTTTGTACAAACCTATCTCACAATATTTTTTTAACATTCTCCGACCGAGAACTTGAACTTACACAAATGATATTCCTGACGTTTTGAAGTAAATTAGAAAACGACGAGATCATGATTTCTGCCTTCATCGTGAATGGAAACGCACTGCGTGAAGTAATTAAACTTCTCGGGCATGTCTGTTTGAACTTCACTCTATTTTTTGATGTGCTGTTTTTTGCACTGCGTGAAGTAGTTGAACTTCTTGGGCATGTCTGTTTGAACTTCGCTTTGTTTCACTTTATTGTATTTTTCTTATATGAAATACACACCATGTAGTACGTGAACTTCCGATTGTTATCACTTTGAACTTCTCTCTAATTTGAGAGAATTATGTTAAAACACAAAAAACAACATATTTTTATGTATTTTGGACATCTAAATACACGGTGAACCTCTCTCACAAGAATTTTTGAACTTTCCCTCGCCGAGCACTTGAACTTCTAGCAACCATTTTTACGTTTATGAGATTGTTTTCAAAAGTGCAAAAAATGGCGTTGTGCTTTTTATTTTTTGAAAAGGTAAATCCTAGGTTTTAATAAACTCCAAACTTCTATGTTATTTCAATTTGAACTTCACCTTTTTATATTTTTGAGTAAAGAACTGTATTCGATTTTTATACGGAAAAAATCGAACATGGAAATACAAGATGAACCTCTCCCGCAATAATTTTTGAACTTCCCGGGATAGAGCACTTGAACTTCTTTCAACAAACCTTTTAAGCTTCTAACTTTCTATACTTTTATTCTCATTTGAAATGCATTCCTTGCATTAGTTGAACTTCTCGTTGTTTTCACCTTGAACTTCTTTCAACAGGTAAGAATTTTTTGAATACATCAAAACGTGTTTCAATTGGTATACATGAAAATTTTAAACCGTTCATCGAAATGTGACACATAATATACATGGTGGAAAGCTTATGAATCGCAGCAAGTTTTTCACGTAGACATGTGTTACAAATTCGTTCTCGTTTGAGAGCAGTTTTTAAAATGGCAAAACAATGTTGTTTTTTTTGCCTTTTGAAACAACATGTAAATTAACGACGGATGTCTCGTAATATATTTTTTGAACCGTGCAGGTGGAGCACGTGAACTTCTTGCAACAGACTTTTTAGGCTTTTAGTTTTGTATTCTTTTATTCTCTTCTGAAACACATTATGTGTAGTAGTTGAACTTCCCGCTATTTTCACATTGAACTTCATACGTTAATTTTGCATGGAAACAAAAAAGAATTTGAGTTTGTTGTATACATCAAACTATTCCGGTTTGTAATATGAAATTATTGATTTCCTTTTTTAAAATGGAATTGCTCCCATAAAATGACGCTACCTTTTAGCAACGGAAAAAATCTGAATTTCTATAGACATCGAAACCATTCCATTTTTTCAATTTTTGAACCTCTTTGTGTATTTTTAGACATATGAAAAATAGGAGCTTTTGTAATAAATGACGAACTTTTCGTTATTTCGAACCGGAATTCTTGGTTTTATTCGTTAGTAACGGGAAAATTATGAGTTTTTTTAATAAATATTGAGCTGCTCCATTTTTTGAAATTGAACTTCTTGGTTTATTATTTTATTAACGAGGAGAATTTGGATTTTTCATATACATTGAATTATTCTACTTTTTTAATTGAACTTCTTGGTTTTTTTTTCAATATGGACTTCTTTGGTGTTATCATTTGTAATGGAAAATAATGAAAAAAATAATGAATTTTTAACTACTCTATTTTAAAAAAAATAGCTTCCTACATGATAAAACATACACAAAACTTATATATATTGAACTTCTTCTACGGATTTACATTTTTCTTTTTGCTGGTAGATTAAACAATCTTTTCTGTCACATATTTTTTGAACTTTTGCATTTTTTTCTTTGAACTTCCTTCTTTTTATACGCAAAAAGAAAAAAGAACTACCATAGCACGAAGACACACACAACCATTTTTTGCATGCATGAACACAAGTGTGCTCTGAACTCGATCATGTATGTCATACAAAAAATTCCAGCAAATTAAAATGCACACATAACAATTGAAACACTGCTAGCAACATGTTTTGCAATGTTTAATAGTTGGATCCCGTAAACCATCACTTTTGAGAAACAGGGAAATACAAGGTTTTTATACTCATCGGACTGCTCGATTATTTCAAATTGACCTTCACATTCGCGCACTGTAATATATTCCAGACATCACAAGAAAAGAATGTGATATGTTTAAGACAGCCTTGTTTACTTACGATTTGGCCAGAGACTTGTTCTCGTCACGAGACTGCGCTTTGACGCCCTCCAGGTCTGAGCCGCCCTCCAGAGGCATTTTACCTCACTTAGGAGCTTGCTCCTCCCAGTCTTCCGAGGCAGCCCTCTTCCCCCTAGGAGGGAAGGAGACGCCCCCCCCCCCTTCTCTTTTGTCTTGGGATGAGGGGATCTTGATTTCTCCGACACAAAGTCCGATATTCCTTGGGAATTGGGGCCGTCTTTGGTCTTCTCACTCTCCGCCTCGCCCTCCTTCACAGGCATCGAGTATGGTGCTGGGGCCAGCATCCGTGTTAGAACAGGATTTGCTGGGCCCTCGGGCAGAGGGGCCGAACACATAATCAGTTCTGCTTTCTTTATCCAGCCCTGGAAGAAGATAGCTTGCTTAGTACCATGTTGCAGTATGCATAATTACAAAAGTATTCGAAAGCCGAGTGCTTCTCGGAGTATCCGGACGATTGCAGTTAAGGCCGGCGTCCTCGGCAGTGTCCGGCCAATGTTTCCGCTTCCCGAAAAATAATTTCCACATCCCTTCGTGTGTGGTGCCGAAAAGGTGTTGGAGGGTTCGTGGACCTTCTGGGTTAAACTCCCACATGCAGCGAGACCTGCGCTGGCAGGGCAGGATTCGGCGGACTAGCATCACTTGGATCACGCTGACAAGATCGATGCCTCTCTTGAGGACGGTTCGGATGCGCCTCTGTAAAGTCCGCACTTCATCAATCAATCCCCAGTCCAGTCCCTTGTTGACCCATGATGCAAGCTGTGATGGTGGGCCAGGACGCAAGGTGGGTGCAGCAACCCACTTAGTACTGCGGGGCTCTGTAATGTAAAACCACTCCCGTTGCCAGTACTTGGAAGTCTTGGTAAAAGAACCTTTTGGCTAGGGAGTGTTGGCGAGTTGGCTGATTGTAGCACCGACGCACTCCGCATGTTCCCCGTCGACTATCTTCGGTTTTACACTACAGGTCTTGAGCCATAAACCAAAGTGTGGGGGATTCGAAGGAAGGCCTCACATATAATGATAAACGCTGAGACATGGAGAATCGAGTCCGGGGGAAGGTCGTGAAAATTCGGTCCGTAATAAAACATTAGCCCCCGGACGTAGGGGTGAAGAGCAAACCCTAACCCCAGAGGAAGTGGGGGATGAACACAACCCTCTCACCGGATCTGGGGGTCGGAATGACTTGTCCTTGAGCAGGAAGCCGGTGGTGGATCTCTGCAGTCAGATATCTGGCTGCCCGAAGCTTTGTGATATCCTCCTCTGTAACAGAGGAAACCACACATCAGCCTTGGGAGCTAGATCCGGACATGATGGGAAGGCTAAAAGCAATGGAGTCGAACCTTGGGTGCCGGAACTCGGGGTTGGGAAGGCTGAGGAGAAGATTGGCGTAAAAAGACGACCCTTGGTTCCTTTATAAAGGCCTCCGGTATTGAACGCCACCTCCTAAGCCTAAGAACCTGCCTATTCTTAAGGAATCTTTCTCGCGGGGCGGTTGGGTTACCCACGCTCGTATTAATGAGAATCCCGTAATGAGGAGACATGATCTCTGCTTTGACAAGACGTGCCAAAGACAACCGCGTCTCGAAACATGGGGCGAAAAACGGTTCGAAATTATGACCAGACAGGCGTGACGTCGCATTACTAAAGTTGTCAACAAATTGTACTTGTGTGTTATTATATTCTCTCTGCGGTTTTGTACGGTGTGTGTTACAGGTCCGGACACGATCAATTCGTCTAGAGACTATTCGGGAGTTCGGAAGGAGGAACTCGCCTTACAATGCCAAAGACAGCATTACGCGCCGGATACCTTGTCAGTGAAGCCTGGTTCAGGGGCTACTGAGGGAGTACTGGACTAAGGGGTCCTCGGGCATCCAGCATGTTATCTATGGGCCGGACTGATGGGTTGTGAAGGTATGAAGACCGAAGACTGTACCCATGTCCAGGTAGGACTCTCCTTGGCGTGGAAGGCAACCTTGGCGAACAACAATGAAGATTCCATCTTATGTAACCGACTCTATGGAACCCTAGATCACCCCGGTGTCTATATAAACCGGCGGGTGTAGTCCGAAAAGGATATACTCAATACCTTAGTGATACAGGCTAGACTTCTAGGGTTTAGCCATTACGATCTCGTGGTAGATCAACTCTTGTAATACTCATATTCATCAATATTAATCAAGCAGGACGTAGGGTATTACCTCCATCAAGAGGGCCCGAACCTGGGTAAAACTTCGTGTCCCCTGTCTCCTGTTACCATCAACCATAGACGCACAGTTCGGGACCCCCTACCCAAGATCCGCCGGTTTTGACACCGACAGAGAGCGCCATGAATCACCAGCGCCAAAGGGTCGTTTTACGAAATCCCCGCTTCTCAAAAGAGGCGTTCGGTGCCTTCAGCTCGGCTGATGCATACATCCGAGCTGCTAGAGATGGGCTTAACCGAGCCACCGAGCAACATTTGAAAGATGTGCAGGTAAGTTTACCTTGTCCAAATTTGATAACCATGTGCCCGTAGCCCCCGAGACTTGAAGCAGTTAGGACAAATGTTTTAAGGATCGTTGTATAACCAGGTTCTTACGGAGAAGAATGACCTGCTAGCCCAAGAGCTGGAGCAGTGCCGGACACAGCTAACTACTGCTACCACCAAACTGGAAAAGTTCAAGAAGGCGTCCTGTGGTAATATTTCCCTCCATCGAGAAACAAAAAATTATACGCCAGTTGTATTGCAACTGCTGCTTGTCTCATAACAGGGTCACCGGACCAACTGGGAGAGGAACCGAAGGCCGCTCAAACGAGCGAAAAAGAGGCGAAGAGACAACATGTCGCGGGCGAGCGTGTTCTGACCCGAGTCAGAGAGGAGAAAAACAAACTCCAAGATTCAAATATCAAACTGGGTGAAGAACCGAAAGATGTGTGAGCTCAGCTAGCCGACTCCGTGAAGGAGAACAAAAAGTTGTGAGGCGGCATATTCAGTATGTGGCCGAATTTACCTTGTAACAGTTTGGGGGTACAATTAGCTGATATAGCTGTGATTGCAGGTATGTTGACGGGCCGTCCCGAAGAGGAGGCATCCGGATCATCAAGTGATCTTCTGCAAGGGCTGTCGCAGTTACACGAGCAAGCTCGGCAGGCAATGTGGAGTGTAGCCAAGGCCTTATGGCCATCCGCCTGCCCTCCAGGGAGTATGGAGAAGCTTGTAGAGCTCTTCAAGGGAGCCTGGTGGCGTATCCGACTGTGGAAGATCTCGGCCTGCCGAGAGGGTGCGCGAGAGGCCTGGGCCATGGTAAAAATGCGGTATACCAAGCTGGATCCGAATCACATGGCCCGGGTCGGACCACTAGGGTCAAATGGGGAAGAAATTTCTGTTAGTTTAGTATATGAACAAGTAGAAGTAGCCGCCAGATATTCCCAGCAGGATTGTAAATTAGACCGCCTGTTGGATGGCATAGAGGAGGAAATTTTTGAGTCGTAGTGACTATCTACTTTCCCTGACATATGTGATTCTAGCTGGATTATAAAAACAATTGTCATGGTCGACCTTTTCGCTTCGACCTCTAGACCCGAAGGTGTAGAGTGTTTCCGAATGCACTAGCGGTAGAATATACCGGGGTATGCATGGGAACCAAGCGTAGGGGTCATAGTTGCTTGAATAGACAATGTGTATCCGGCTAGTTATGTTATATTACATTATGTAAGAAACATCTTCCAGAGAGAATAGTTCCGTTAAGGGTTCCTTTCCCTGGGTGTGCATGCGTTTAATGTGCATGTCCAAACTATGATTGAAGAAATCGTAGAGTAAGTAACTTATGGGGTTTCACAATGGAGTGAATGTGGAAACGTCTTTAATTCACCGACCGAATATTCCCTTAAGAACGCTAGCTTTCGGCTTCACGCAGTCTGAGGTACACATCCAGATGACCCGGCAATAACAATCGCTGAGGTGCTCCCTTTATGCCCTAGCCGAACTAACGGGAACTTAGGGCATAAGCACAGGAGCCAGGCAACCCAGCTTGGCTAAAACTTAAGTCATATCGATGCATATAATGGCAAACAAAAGGTACATATGAGAAGAACGCATATGTGGTGAGGTTGATGCTCAAAGAATAATAGCAAGCTTCTGTACAAGAAGCCCCCAGGTATAATGGACGTACATATTTGGAGATGTACGCATCATGGGAGAACGGTTTAGCCGTACTAAAGCCGTAGGGCTAAAGAGCAAAACGAAAAGAGAGAAACAAAATAACGTTAATAACAGGAGGAAGGAGACGAACACAGAGTTCGGTGATAGGCATAGAATCGTCGGAGTCTGGCCGCATTCCAAGGGTTCGGCTCCAAGTGATTGTCTGACGCATCACGCAGGCGGTACGCTCCTCCGGTGAGAACTTCGTCAATGATGAAGGGACCCTCCCACTTGGGCTTGAGTTTATCCTTTTTCTTCTCCGGCAAGCATAGAACGAGTTCACCAACGTTATAAGTCTTGGCCCACACTTCTCTGCTTTGATACCTGCGAGCCTGCTGTTGATAAAATGCGGAACGGACTTTTGCAACGTCGCATTCCTTCTCCAGGGAATCTAAGTTGTCCTGTCGATCAAGCTCGGCCACTCTCTCTTCTTACATGCGCACTCGAGGTGAGTCATGAATAATGTCGCAGGGTAACACTGCTTCCGCACCGTACACCATGAAGAAAGGTGTATATCCAGTAGTGCGGTTGGGCGTGGTCCGCAGCCCCCAGAGTACGGAGTCAAGTTCCTCCACCCAGTGCTTGTCTGATTCTTTCAAAGACCGCACTAGTCTAGGTTTGATGCCGCTCATAATAAGACCATTAGCTCGTTCGACTTGACCGTTTGTCTGCGGGTGATAGACAGAGGCATCATCGAGCTTAATGCCCAGATTAGCACACCAAGTTTTCACTTCATCGGCTGTGAAATTAGAGCCATTATCGGTGATGATGCTGTGTGGAACACCTTAACGGTGTACCACGCCGGATATGAAATCTATTACCGGCCCCGCCTCGGCCGTTTTGACTAGTTTGGCCTCTATCCACTTAGTGAATTTATCCACCATGACCAGCAGATACTTTCTCTTATGGCTTCCTCCTTTAGGGGGTCCGACCATATCGAGTCCCCAGACCGCAAAAGGCCAAGTGATGGGGATTGTTTGTAAGGCAATGGGGGCATATGGCTTTGGTTGGCGAAGAGTTGGTATCCGACGCAACGTTGGACAAGGTCCTGTGCATCTGCTCAGGCCGTCGGCCAATAAAACCCTGTATGAAAGGCCTTGCTAACAAGGGCCCGAGCTGCGGCGTGGTGACCGCCGAGTCCGGCGTGAATTTCCCCCAAGAGTTGCCGCCCCTCTTCCTTGGAGATACACCTTTGAAGAACTCCGGTAGCGCTTTTCCTATAGAGTTCTCCGTCATGAACCTTGTAGGCCTTCGAACGTCGGACAATGCAGCGGGCCTCATTCTGATCCTCGAGAAGCTCCTTCTTATTAAGGTAGGCCAGGAATGGTTCAGTCCATGGGGCAATGACTTCCATGATGAGATGGGCCGATGGTGTTATTTCGGTGGTTGAGCCTCTGACGATATCGGTGTGTTCGAAATCTGGGGTTGTGTTCAGATCCGGACTGGTGTTGCCGCCCTGCCCCCGCCACACCACGGATGGCTTAAAAAGCCTTTCTAGAAAAATATTGGGTGGGACGCGGTCGCGCTTAGCGCCTATGCGAGCGAGAACGTCCGCCACTTGATTACTCTCTCGGGCCACATGATGGAACTCGAGCCCCTCGAACCGAGCCGACATATTTTGGATGGCATTATGATAAGCTGCCATCTTCGAGTCTTTGGCATCGAAGTCTCCATTTATTTGAGATACTGCAAGGTTTGAGTCCCCGCGCACTTCCTGGCGCTGTATGCCCATGGAGACAGCCATCCGGAGACCATGCAATAAGTCCTCGTATTCGGCTGCGTTATTGGAGTCTGTGTATAGTATTTGGAGTACATACTGAACGACGTCTCCAGTAGGGGACGTTAAAATGACGCCCGCTCCTAGTTCTGACAGCATTTTGGAGCCATCGAAATACATAACCCAATTAGAATATGTGTCGTACTCTTTAGGGAGTTTGGCCTCTGTCCATTCGGCGACAAAGTCAGCCAGTACTTGGGATTTAATAGCTCGACGTGGTTTATATGTAATGTCAAATGGGAGGAGCTCAATGACCCATTTGGAAATCTGGCTCATGGCATCGCGGTTGTTTATTATGTCGTTGAGTGGTACTTCGGAAGCCACCATGATCGAACACTCCTTGAAGTAGTGTCGTAGCTTTAGGATGCCATGAAGACCGCGTATGCTATATTTTGATAATGGGGGTACCGGGATTTGCATGGAGTAAGGACAGTGGATACGTAGTATACTGGCTTCTGAAGCGGGAATTTGTGTCCGTCCTGTTCTAGTTCAACGACGGGTACGGTGCTCACCACCTGATGTGTTGCCGATATGTATAACAACATGGGTTCGCCGATGTTGAGGTCTTTGAAATCGAAGCACAAGCGCCAGGCCTTGTCTTTCTTTGGAACCATCACGAGGTTTGCCAGCTAGTCCGGATGTTTTATTTCTCTAATGAATCCTGCCTCGATTAGCTTGGCTAGCTCTTCCCCCGTAGCTTGACGTTTGGGTTCGGAAAAGCACTGCAGTGTTTACTTGACCGGTTTATATCCCTTCAATATATTGAGGTTGTGTTCGGCCAACTCACGTGGGATTCCTGGCATATCAGAAGGGTGCCAGGCGAATATATCCCAATTCTCGCGCAGGAACTCTCATGGCGCGGCGTCAACCATTGGGTCTAGTTGTGCTCTGATGGATGTTGTTTTCTTGGGGTCCGTTGGATGGACTTGAAATTTTACTATTTCTTCTGCTGGTTTGAATGAGGTGGATTTGGGTCATTTGTCTAGGACCACATCATCCCTGTCCACCGTGGAGCGCAGCACGGTTAATTCTTCGGCTGCGAGGGCTTTAGATAATGTCTCGAGGGCCAAGGATGCGGTTTTATTCTCGGGGCGGAGTGCTATGTCCGGATCACTAACTAGAGTGATTATACCGTTGGGCCCAGGCATCTTAAGCTTCATGTATCCATAATGGGGTACTGCTTGGATGCACGTAAATGCATCTCGCCCTAAGAGGGCGTGATATCTGCTGTTGAAAGGGGCCACTTGGAAGGTTATTTCTTCGGACCGATAGTTCTCCAGTGTGCCGAATACCACGTCGAGTGTGATTTTTCCCGCACACCGTGCCTCCCGACTGGGAATGATTCCCCAGAAGGTCGTGTTGCTTTGCTCGATTCGGCTCCAGTCTATTTCCATTTTTTGTATTGTATCCTCATAGATGAGGTTTAGTCCGCTGCTGTCGTCCATGAGGACCTTGGTGAGCCGAAAGCCGTCCATGATTGGACTGAGGACCAAGGCGGCTAGTGCTCGGACTGTCCTGTATTTTGGTTCGTCACCGGCATTAAAAGTTATAGCCGTGTCGTTCCAAGGGTTTAATGCTGCTATTTGACAGACTTCGGCGAGTCTGCGTAGTGCTCTTTTGCGCCTATTGTTTGAGGCGAATGTCTCGAAGACCGTCAGTACTTTGGGGTCGTTGTCCTCTGGGGGTGTTGTTCTGGGTTATTCTTGGTGAGGATATCCTCGCCGCTCTTGGCCACTTGCCGGAGTATCCAACATGCTCTAAGGCTATGTGTTGGTATGTTATCCGGTGTTGCGTGTATTTTGCATGGCCCATCGAGCCATCCTTCCAGAACTGTTCCGCGCTCCGTACTGGACCTGTATTTCTTTACTATTGAACTGGGTGTGTTGCAAGGGTGTGCCCTTTTTGCCTGAATAAGGGGTTGAGTGGGGACCGATGATTCCCAACGGGCTGCTTGAGTTTTCCATACGCTTTCCATTGTGCTATACTTCTGTACGATAGTTGCCAAGTCAGCAAAGTGTAGGATGCGATGGCGGTTGATGGTGTTGAGGATTCCTTCATCCCTGCAATTGTTGCGAAACACTGAGATCGCTTCCTCGTCGCGGCAATCTTTAATCTTGTTTTTGATAAGAAGGAATCTGGCCCATAAGTGGTGGACCGTTTCCTTAGACTGTTGTTGTATGCTCATGCGAGCGCTTGTATTCGGGTGGGTGGGTGGATTTAAATCTGAACCCTGACCCAGTTTTGGATCCGGAGTCTGAAGGTCTTCCGAACATAACAGATCGGGCTTCGGGATGTCCACTAATTTCTTAGGCCCGTCGTCCGATTCTATGTTCGGAGAGCAGGATGCATCTCCTCGCGGGTAGGTGTCCGGCTCTTCGAGACCGAAGATCCGGACATAGTCTGTCCTTAGTATGAAGGAAGAGTTGTCGACTCGCTGCTCGACTACCGCTATCTGGTGGGTGATCGGTGGAGATTTGATTTCTCTCTGATCGGGTTTAAGCCCAATTCGATCGTAGTCTGTAGCGACCCCCAGGGCGGCGATGCGATCTAGGAGCTTGTTTAAGGACGAAAGCTCCACCGGATCCATCTGCTTGGAGTGTTCGGAGTCGATACGGAGGGGGTTTTCGATGACCCGAGAGGTCATTGTCAGCTCAACGACTGAACGGGCAGTCATGATAAAGCCGCCCAGCCGGAGGGTTTGGCCTAGAGCCAGCATTCCTCCGGTGGTGATATTATCCTTGATAACAAGGCGATACATCGATCCTATCATCGACATCATAGTGGAATTCTAAATGAAAGCACCAATGTCGGTGTCAAAACCGGTGGATCTCGGGTAGGGGGTCCCGAACTGTGCGTATAAGGTCGATGGTAAGAGGAGACATGAGACACAATGTTTTACCCAGGTTCGGGCCCTCTCTATGGAGGTAATACCCTATGTCCTGCTTGATTGATCTTGATGAATATGAGTATTACAAGGGTTGATCTACCACGAGATCGTAATGGCTAAACCCTACAGGTCTAACTTGTATGGCTATGATAACGTATATCCTCCAGACTAAGTCCTCCGGTTTATATAGACACCGGGAGAATCTAGGGATACACAAGGTCTGTTATAAAGAAAGGAATCTACATATTTAGTCACCAAGCTTGCCTTCCACGCCAAGGAGAGTCCCATCCAGACACGGGTGTAGTTTCGGTCTTCGTATCTTCATAGCCCATCAGTCCGACCCATGGCTAACAGGCCGGACGCCCGAGGACCCCTTAGTCCAGGACTCCCTCACCCGCTGCCACAGATGGGCGCCTACTTGGGCTGGGGTCTGGGGAGCAGGAGAGGTCGAAGGCGGACTGGCGCCTGGCGGAGTCCAGTGGCGGAGCCACGCCGTCGTGGAAGCCGGAGGGCGAATGGGCAAGGACAGGCCGGTAGGGGAGGGAGAGCCAGAGAGGGGAGGTCGGAGCACGGAGGGGAGGGACCGAGGTCCGAGGGGTGAGGGAGGCTGAAGAGGGCCGGCCTGGCCGCCGGAGCCGGATCTAGGGGAGGCTGAATCGAGGGAGGGACCTAGTAGCTAGGTTAGGGAAGGAGATCGATTGGATCGGGCTTGGAGCTGTCGGGGGAGGGAGGGGTTGTCAAAAAAAGAATCAGGGGAGGGAGGCCTGGAGCTGCTGCTCGCGCATGTAACCAAACGCCGAGTCGCTCGTGTATGGTCATGTGGTCAGCTATCGTGGTCTATTTCCACATTCTACCGTATAGCGTATACATATTATATGTAGTAATTTTTTGACGCAAAATTCTTGGTATTCCAGGGAAGTCCCAGGAAGACCCCCAGCACCGCCATTGTGTTGGATCCTTCTGACATACGCTTCCCTTCATTAGCAATGATTGTTGTTCTGATACGCTGATCCTTTATCCAAAAAGGCTTCCGCCATGCTTTATAAATAAAGGCACACAGCCAAACCGGTACATAGTGATGAGGCGAACCTCTTACAAAGAAGATCAAAAAAGAAACATGAAAACAGGAGCCTCCGCACCAAAACACAAAGAACCTAGACTTCCGACAAGGAGATTGAACTCGCCACTAGGGAAAATCGTCGGACCTCATTGTGCCACTCATGCCAGTCTGCCGCCGGAGAGGCCCCCCTACCCTTCCGCTCCAGTCCGTGGAGCTCGAGCTTTCATGTGGACAAACGCGGAACGGGAAAGGCACCAACTAGGACCGTGTAAAGGAATAGGGGACAAGAGCGACCACCCACACTAGAGTCAAAGAAACTTCACGCCAGGATCCGAAAATGCCCACCAGAGAGAACGTGGCGCTCCGAGATACATGGGATCCACGATGACGCCCTTAAGAGGGAGGTGGCGTTGCGCATCATCGCCGTAGGGAGTGAAGGAATGGTTAAGGGTTTTCACTTGAAGCTCTGACTCGGAGAGAGGTACCCGCAGTAACGCCCCCAAGAGGGATGTGACACCCTCGGGCATCCCCGCCACTGGCGCCGGAGCACATGGCTTTAGCCCGGAGCCTCTCAACCGAGTCACACCAAAGAATCTCAAGCACCAACCCACCCCGAGGGAAGAGATGTTGTCACCAAACAAGGCCTTCAGAGCCCCGATATGTGAATCACCGCCGCCAAGGCACTGCCGACACCATGGTCACCCACGCTAAATCTCCTACCGTCCACACGGCCTAGAACATGTACCCATCACCGCCGCCAGATGCCTGCTGTAGAAGCCAATCAGGCGGACCACCACTCAAGGCCGTCGCCCCGGCGGCCATGAGACCCCAAACCACCGTCGACCGACATGAATACGCCCGCAAGATATAGCACACCACAGTCCCCGCCAGAGCCTTCCGTCCTGCCAACACGAGACCAACCCAGGAAGGACAGCATGGCGACGAGGACTCCGAGCACGAGTGGACAACGACGACCATGGTACCCCTGGCTGGGGCCTCGCCTCTTGCTCAACAGCCCGCGCCCTGCCCCAGATTTGGGTAGGCGCGGGTCCCTCAGGCAACACGCCTCCAGCCTAAGGTTGGGCGAGGTGGCCACCAACACACTGGCCGGGACTACGTAGCGCGGGAGATGGCAGCACCAGCCTGTGGCTGTGCCCCCAAATCTAGCTACAGAGCCCTGCCAGGCGCCAAAACAGATCGGCAACAAACTCGAGGCGGCGTCCCCTCAGACCAAGGCGAGGTGACACGCCGGCCCTCCTAGCCTCGTGCCCCACCATCCGAGGTGGACAGCCTTCCATGGCGACGAAGCAACCCTACCGGCGGGGCAACCGCCGCCAACAGCCGTGACGACGGATCAACTAGATCCAGTGCCGCCGTCGCGGTGGCTACAACGCGAAGCCCACTGCGTCGGTGCTTCGTACCAGCGCATCCGCCACCAGCCCCTGCCTCTGTGCTATCGCGTCCAACGCCAGCACACTGCCACCGCTCGACGCCAACTACCCACACTCCGTACCAGATCCTTTCGAGGTTTAGCACGACAATTTTTGAACTGTCTACTATAATAAGATTTGTTTGACTCCAATATGAGAGAGGCTATGAAGACGGTGCGCCTTGGGCTCGCTTCAGTGATTATATTCGTCGCTAGATGATCTGCAGATTTGACGTAACGTTTGGTTCTCTGAAAAGCGGTAAGCTGTCGCGCTGTGGTTGGCGGAACACAAGAGCGCCGGAAACTCTGATAAAGGCATGCGTGAGCGTGTCCCTGAGCATATTAAAGGCTTCTAGGTACGCTGCCTGTTCGTGTCGTCCTCGCGCAGTCGGTAACCCGCTCATCTGGAGACACGCAGACGTTAGCAGCACGCGCGCGGCCGCACTCCCTCGTCGGTTTGTGCATCAAGGTTGCAGATTCGTACAGGCTCGCTGTCAATCCAATGCCGGCGAGCACCTAACCGTAACCCACGCAATCAAGCGCGCCCGAAGCGTCGACCTGATGGGTCTCCGTATGCGAATCGCACGGCGGTACTACTACTACTACCTGGCAACGCACCGCCGGGTTCCCGACAAGGGAAAGGCGAAGAGAATGAAAGAGAGGGGTACACTTCGTACGTGCTTTTAACTTAGAGAAGATTAGACGCGAAAAGGGAGAAGACAACGCATCGGGTGACGACGGAACGAGCCTAACCATGTGATGTGGCTGTCTCCTACTCCGCACTTGGGAAAAGACAGTTCGAGACTTGCTGAAGTGACCTCGATCGTTACACGGCTGCGGGCTTGCTCGAGGTCGAGGACGGACGGAAGGTTCATGCATGGTTCCAGCACGATCGTTGCAGAGATCAAAGTGATGACATGGAATTGATAACCTTGCCACGGAGGTGCAGCTAGCTAGTTCGAGGCTTCGAGAGGATATGGTTGGTTATGGAGCAAAACGGCTACGTACGTACGTACCCTAACAAAAGTAACCGGACCATCCTAGGAGGGAAGAGGAAAACAGGGGCTGTACGCGCGCTCCAGATGTCTAGGGCCGAACTATGTAGGGATTGTCCCGTTATCTTGCATCGTGGCAAGAGATGGAGCACATGTTTTGCTCGCGCGTCTAGGTTATAGGCTGTGTGTTCATTGATGATACATATATTCGGCCTTAGCTTAGATTGGATTGGATTGGCCATCACCATTCACAAAGACACAGCTGCTGCTCTCGGTCTCGGCTAGCATGACACGCTACCTGCTGCAACCTGTAGCCAATCTAACCAAGTCCCACCACAACGTCGCAGCCCATGCCGGCCGGCTGTCCCAGCTCGTTTCGTCCAGGTAAACGGCAACTGTAAAAATCAAGTGGCCCAATGACGGAGACGTAGATGAACACTGTAGCCGGCCGAACAAGCGCGTGCAAGCTGATGAAATGAAGCGCCTGTTCTGCAGCTCTCCGCGGAGCGGAGCGCGCGGAGCAGCGTTTTACCAGCTCCGCAAATTAAAACTGGATTGCCACTCTGCTTCGGCGCGCGGAGCCACGGAGCCGAGGGAATCCAAACGCGCCCAAAATCTACGAAAAGCTGCAAGCTGGTGTGTGTTTGCATGCCGGTACCGCGGCCCGGTTTCTCTCTGAATAATGTGCTCAACCTCATTATGTAGGATACACGCAAAAAAAAACCTCATTATGTAGGAGTAGTATTTGTATAGTGAGTGAGCATTATTAAGTTTGAGAAGGCACCGCAATGTATTTCAGTATTTGGTGCCATGAAAATGACCAATCGACAGGGACATGTCCTCCCCCTCGAAACAAATAAATAAAATAAAAGACAAGGACATGTCCTTTGTATAATGTACAAGCACTGTATTCATTAGATTATATAGGGGTACTAGTGAACAGTGATACAATAATGGTGCATTTTGCTCACAAGTCCATAAAAAAAATGTACTTGTGTATGCAACCTTGGCGTTCTTACTATTTGCATGGCTAATCCTTGCATGCGTACGGCAAAGGCAAAAAATCACCCCGTTTCCAAGGAGGTCAGTCATATGGTCCCCTGTAATTCACCAAGTTGTGGATCTATACATGTACCAGAAGTAAATTTCAGAGAGCTACCCCCCGAGTGTTTGACCTTGATGAAATCCTTTCTATATGATATGGTTGACACAACACGTTTGACTAAACCCCCACTGACATATTACAGCAAGTTTTAAACCTGCAATTTGAACACTAATTCAACAGCATTGGTAAAAGATCAAGCAATGCAAGCATGCCAATTGCCAATGCTACCACGTACGCGTTGTTTGGAGGCATGCGCAATGTACGTAACTGCAACAGGACAAGGAGCCGACTGAGTTCCAGAAGCCAAAATGCTCATATACTAAACGTACTTCAACGGTTTGCTGCCAGCAATAGTAATCAAAACACCAATGGCTCCGAGAAGGGGGGAATCGCATAGAATATGAAGAGCTCGAGCCCATGAGGCCGGCTGTGCTGCTCGTTATAATATGAGATCTCTTATAGTATCGGCGGACCATGCCACCATATATGCGCCTGCTTTTGCTCGGTCACCCGATTAGCCACATAAGCACTCAAAGGAGCCAAGCTCTAGATTTGTTGCAACTTGAACCAGTTGCCTAACTACCTTAATTTTTATTGTTCTCATACAAGGATCGGCCTCTTATATATTGGCACTTCCCGGCTTTTAGTAGAACCTCCAGCTTTATTTAGTTCTTGTTCCATCATTGGTTTGTTCCTTTTCAGAAAGGGGTGATGGAGGATGAACACATCACCAAGGCATAAAATTTCTATGATTCTTGATGTCTTATTTTTTGTTTTATCATATTAAGTTACGCGCTATTAATTTCAGTCCTTTTCTCATTATTCGTTCACATTTTTTTCATTTAACGAGATAGCATCAGTACTAGCATGAAAGTACTAGCACGAAAGCACTAACAATGCTGAGCTCACTTTGTATTCGTCCACTAAACAAACACTCAAACAGTATCCCTATTGTCACCCAGCCCATGGCGGGCCCAGAGATCAAAATTTGCCGGGGTGACGGATAACAATGGAGCTTGATGATGCCGCGCCCGCTGGTCAATGTGCAAGGGAGGCCCCTGCTTGCCCTAATGGTGAATTCGCCACTGACCTACTCACCCACAAAAAAGCAATAGCACATACAATACAATTAGTAACGCCACATAGGATGGATTTGGGTTGGAATACTCAGAAATGAAATAAAATGATATTTATCATCTCTTATATAAGAGATAATATCATAATTAAGAAATATTGACATTTTCTTAGTTGTACAAGATGTCCTCTCTTAGCTACACATTCTTAGTTCAATTTAGATCACCCCATAATTTTATGAGCATGTAAACATTGATTGCTAGAGATAATATACTAAAAGTTAATCCATTATATAAGATGTTCTTTTGTATTCTCTAAAAATGACATGGAATATAGATAAAAATACAGTTTTATCAACCAATATACATGCTCTAACGAGAATAAACCAAGATAACAGCAACCGGGCTGCATAACTCCAAGCTGAACATAGAAATATCATGTCCCTTATTTTTAAGATGTTTGAGAAGAAATGGTGCGTTATATGTAGGACACAGCCTAAGTCACCAACATCAGAATGTACAGTGGATTAACGGTCGAGCACATCAAATGAAAACTTGACTTATGTAGCGGGTTAATCATGGGTTAATCAGCTTTAATTGGCCCATGACACTAGTGGATCCATCTGCTCAAGGGCCATGGCACTATGGGACTATTAGCAGATTCAACATATTTCACTCAATTCCTCGGTAACATGGATACCACATTGTACCACACCATGCTAAAGGCTTGGGTCCTGTTAAAAGTAATTTTGCTTGGCTCCTCATCCCTAAGAGGGGTATAGGGGTTGATAGCCAAGGTGTCCAAAATGTGGTTTATGCCCATATGCAAGCAAGTTCATGATTAGGAGGCTCACCTACCCTTTAGTTGCCTTAACTCGATGCACATCTTGGGAATATGGAGGAACGGGTTCGGGTCTTGAACTCCTACCATGTGAGGAACCCACAATGTTGTGGAAACATTGGCAGTTAGCCGTCATCACAAATGTGAGGCATTAGTGATCTATTTGGTGTTCATGCTAGTTTCTTGGTAGATTTTGGAATGAAGCGCAATGGTCGGCCTTTCGCACCATCTCCATCTTGCCCGGGTGCTGTTGGCGAAAATTAAGATCGAGATGGTTCTTTGAACGTTAAAAGAAAATCAAACCACAATGCCCCATACTCCAAATGATGATTTAGCTGCTTAACCTGATCAAGCAAGGCATCCTCCAGCCAATGCTCTCCTTTCATTGGACTAGTGACACACAGAATTCTCCTGAACCTGAACCTGATTAGGCTAGACTAGTTCTTTATTTCTCTTCCCATGTAAGGACCTTTGTATTTGTTTTACTCCTGCTCAATATATAGGCAGATGATCTGCCAGTTCCTCAAAAAAGAATGTTAGTGCGCATAATATTTTTTACGCAAAGTTCACTTATACTATAACATATTGTACATAATGTATTGTGGTATTAGGGCATCTTTAACGGCAACCCGGAAATTTCCCCAACATCCTTCCGTGGATAGGTACCAGACAAAATTCGATCAAACACGACCGGATTTCATATAAACACGGCCGGATTTCATATAAACATGACAAATTTCATTTAAACATGACGAATTTCATCTAAACATGATGGATTTCATTACATTTACATCAACTAAGCGGAGCTCGTCCGGCTATGTCTAAATGATCGTTGGCGCCCGTTCCCCGTGCCCCACCGTGAACCAAGAGAACTGAAGCTTCGCATTTTTCATCTCCGCCTCGGCGCTTTCCAGCTCTGACTCTATAACCTCTGCCTCCGGAGCCACGGGAAGCGAAGTTGTCCTCCTCCATGTCGACACCAAGCGGCTAATCGGCCGATGATGTTCAGCCCACCAAGCTTGGCGTAAACGGGAGGGGAGGAGCGGTGCCCTTCCTCGGACCAGAGCAGCGGTGACTCAAGATGGCAATGAGGCCCCGAAACCCGCATCCCCGCGGGTTTTTACCCTATTAGGGGACGGGGATGAGCGACTTTCTATCCCCGCGGGGCTGCTCGTGGGTACATTATAAAACCCGGCATGTTTCGCGGGTTTAAACCCATTTGAGTACTACCCGAACCCGAAACCCGACAAAACCCGTCAAAATACATTATTTAGCACGTACCGATCCATCTTGACTCAAGTGGCCCAAAGCCACAGTGCCTGAGCAGCCGAGCCCCACAGTGTCGAGGCCCTGGAGTACAGACCAACCCCTCGCTCGGTCTCTGCAGTGTTGCTCGCTCTTTAGGACTCTCTCTCTCCCGCACAACACGACACCTAATCCTAAACCTAGGTCCCCCAGCCGTCGCCTGCTGCTGTAATATGCTCCTGTTTTTCTTCCAAATGTTGTTGACTGCTCGTGGGGATGGGTTCCCGTGGGTTTCTAAAATCCGATGGGTTTAGGGGATGGGCAAGAATTTAACCCCGCGCACGTTGATGGGGACGGGGACGGGTTTGCGATTTTCTCGTGGGGATGGGTTTGGACAAGCAAAACCCGGTGGGTTTCGTCCCCGTTGCCATCTTGAGCGGTGACCTTCCGTGCACTACTCTTCCTAACTGTCGGCGATGTGCGAGCTTCGTGGTCGTCGTGGCGGGGCACGGACTCGGCGATTTCCTCCTCCTTGTCGTCGGTCTCGGCAAACACCACCTCGCCCGCCTCATCTTCGCACTGCCAGCGGCCGCCACGTCCGCCACCTGCTGCCGGTATCGCCAGCGGGCTAGGCGGAGCAGTAGGATTCGAGCAGTGCCTCCTGCTCCGCCATATTCGCGTCTGGCGCGACCGCTCTGCCGGCGGTGAGATGCTCTTGGAGGAGGTGGTGGTTGTGGGAGGCATCGGCCTGCGCTTCCCGAAACTGCTCCTCCTGCTCCTCCCGCACCATGTCCATGTAATGGACACGGGCCTCGCCGATGGTTATGGTGCAATGCACCGGCGACGGGGGCACAGAGGAGGAGGAAGGTGGCTCGGAGGAGGAGGATAGTGGCGTCGTTTCATCGTCGGAAGTGTCCTCCATTGGTCCGTAAAGCCCCCATATTTGTCTCCGCTTGTGGGAGAAATCGCGTTCGGACCGCTCCACGGACCGATACTAGCCCGCCTTGGATGGCTTCCGCTGTCAGGACAGCACGGTCCGGACGCGTGTGAGAGGTTTGTGTGTCGGTGTTGAAGATGTCCGGATGATTTCATGCTTTTATGTTTTTCAGTTTAAATACAGTAAATTATGTGCATGTGCATGGCAAGTAATGTAGTGTCTCCGCCACAGGATAGGCGTACGTGCATCTATGTGTTTGATATACGCAAAGAAAGAAAGAAAGAAAGAACTACTCCAACTATGCAGCCGTACAGGATGTCAGGATCACGCCGGGATCCCGCACGAAACCCAGGGTCCAAAACGAAAAGCACACACTTCCCCTGCCATGCGGCCCTTTATAACCCGCGCTCCTCTCCCCGCCAAACTCCACCACCTCCTTCCTCCTTCCTCCCAACCAACCGAGCAACAAGGAGGGAGCTAGACGGACACCAACCGAGCCTGGAAATGGAGGACTTCTACTACTTCCCCAGCTCCCTGGAGACCTCTGAAATTGTCCACAGAGGGTTCCTCCCCGTCGTGCACTCCTCCCCCCGCAACCGGAGCTCGCCGTCGCCGAGGCCCCGGCGCGGGTCCCGTGACGACGCCGGCGAGCTCGGGCACCACTACCTCGACGCCTGCTTCCGGTGCGGGCGGACAATCGCTGGAAACAAGGACATCTTCATGTACAGGTAAACATCTTACGCCGTCATGCGCTGGGGTTTGACTGCGATGGTGGCATGTGTAAACGTGATTCTTTGCTGGCGCAGAGGCGACACCCCGTTCTGCAGCGAGGAGTGCCGGCAGCAGCAGATCGACACCGACGAGGCGGCGGAGAA
Source organism: Triticum aestivum (assembly GCF_018294505.1). NCBI lineage: Eukaryota > Viridiplantae > Streptophyta > Magnoliopsida > Poales > Poaceae > Triticum > Triticum aestivum. The sequence continues at coordinate 487,505,923 of NC_057809.1, read as the reverse complement.
GAGATCCAAGAAGTCCGCGGCCGCGACGACGACGGAGCAGCAGTCGCAGCGGCAGAGCCCGCACAGAGTGCCCGTCTGGGCTCGGTAGAAGCGTCCATGGATCAAATGGCCTACTGTGCTCGACACTCCTCCGTCCATATAGGCTTCAGGATTGTGGATGTATGCGGACCGACGTGATATGAGCAGCTTGAGGGAGCTGGTTATATTCCATATTGGAATACAGTTCTTGGAGGCAAAAGAAGATCGTCTCGTCTGGAAACGCTCATTATATGTGTGATTAACATGCTTTCTTCCTTGTGTGCGATCCCCATGTAGTCCAAAATTTTGGCATGGAAGAAATAAGATCACCGAGGCTCCCATCCATGGCGATTGTGTCCGGTCTGATGTTGAAATACTATTATTTTTTTAATTCACTTACTAGTTCCGTGTCACATGCATGACGAATTTACAGGGAGACAGGTTTGCAACGAGTAACTGTACCACCAGAGTTGAAGAAATCCAACCATTATTCCCTCTCATGTGTCACCTTCATGTCCAGACTGGATTTCGTGTTTTTTTTTTCACTCAACGAACATGCCGAAGCTCATGGTCGTTGTATACGCACAGGAGGGCCGTATCATCTAGCCGTATTATTCGCATTATTCTACACTGTATATAACCGTATGATTCATGTCCACTGCAGTGTTATTATTTTATTTTAATTTATTTTTTTGCGAATCATTGCAGTGTTGTTAAGCTAGCAGCCTGGCTGGCATATATATACACATATATGTCGATTTTCTGCAAAAGAATACATACATGTCACTTCAGGCGTTCCACGAGTTCAATTGAAAATACATCGTATCAGGATACAGACGAGTGAGAATAGCACATAATTTCTCAGCAACAATCCATCACTGCGATTTAGCTGAAAAGTACCCTTTGATTGGACTGGACGGGTTAGAAGCAAGACCGGGGCAAAGCCCGTGTGATTAGTACGGAGGGCACACCACCATCGGAATCCGCAACATTGCACGACTACACTTTGCTCGCACCTAAAAGCGCCATCGGAGCACTTATCAAAGTGGACTTTGGAGTTAACAAACCGGCCAAAGGTCCAAACTTCACTCGCAACCAAAAGCACCACGCAATATACTACTCTTAGCAAAACAACGAAATTATTTTTTCGATAAAGAACAACGAAATTGTTGGCTGGGCGATTACATTTTGGTATGGTTGATGCTCGCAAGTTGCAACCATGCATGTGGGCACATTGCACGCTCCGAGGGCGAGAGAATCGTTCTAGGCAGCCTCGGAGGCCCGTAAACAAAGAGCACACTTGCTAGTATCGGGAGGTCCACCGGGCGCCAGATTCTTGACACGTTACGACATCTAAGCACGCCGAATTGTTTTCAAAAGTAGCATGCAGAGGCAGGTTGCTGGTTGTTCGGGGGGCACACGTGAGGACTCGGCAGTCGGCACACGCTCGCACATGTTTGATCGCATCGCGCCTGACCGCGCGCCACTTCCCGGAGTACGAGTGGTGCGAGAAGGTCCGGCCGGCGACGGCGCAGACACGCCCCGGTAGGCGAGCTACGCACCGGTAATGCCAACGAAAAGCGTGTGCGGCGGCTACACCTCGCCGTACGTCGTCACGTTATCAAGCTCCGTGCCCGTGGCTGCCCCAGCTGCGCGGCCTTCTCCTCGGTGGCGCCGTGAAGATCGGTCCCCTTAGGGAATAGGGAGCATCACCTCGCCGTCGTCACGCTGTCAAGCTCTGCCCCCGCCTGACATCTGGCCCACGAGCTGACCGCTGCCGGAGTCAACGGCGCCCGCGCCCGACTCATGTGTTGGTCGCGCCCGCCGCTTCTTGAGCTGGCCGGGCAGCGCCGGCTCGTGCCCTGCCCGGGTCGCCCCGCCGCGCACCAAGTGTTCGATTGAGAAAATAAAGGCCAGCGTTTGCGGCTAGCGTTGGATTGCATGCTTCTGTATTAGTGTTCGGACGTAAAAATGAACATTTACGCTAAAGATTTACAGGTTAGAGTTAGCTTAGATTGGATTAACCATCACAATTCACCGAGGCGAAAGAATAGTTTGCCTTGTGTTCATCGTGTTTTTTCACCAAAACCCTACGCTCTCCCGCGCCGCCACCTGCGAGGTGGCCCGAGAGGGCTTCCAGATCCCGTCGTAGGCTCCCCCTCCCTCGCCGCTGCAAGGGCTCCTTTCCTCCGGCGTGTTGGGGCCGCGTGGGCTTGCCCATTGTGTGCGGGCGCGGGGTGCCGCGGTGTGGCGGCGTGCAGCCTCCTGGCGGGCGTGTCGTGGCATGGACGGCTGCAGGCGGAGGTGCGCGCCTCGACGCGGCGACCGATCTGGCTGGCAGGCGGCGCGGGCCGCGGCGGTGCTAGCCGGTGGACTCTGCTCCCCTTCCGGTGGCAGATGACGTGGGCGGTGGTGGTGCTCTGCCCTGCGTGCGAGCTCATCCTGGGCGACACCTGGGCAAGGCGGCAGAGCGCACATGAAGGGGCTGCATGTAGCGCGGCGGCCAGGTCTCTTCAGGCGGCGCGGGGCGGCGGTGTCGGCCCTCTTCTCCTGGATCTGTTTCGACGGTGTGCGGGGCTGGGCAAGCGCCGGTGGTGCCAGCCGCACGTGTTTCGGGAATGTACTAGATCTAGAGTTTGTGCTCAGGCAGGTCTAGTCGGGGCCCAGCGCGGATCGAAGTTCTTGCTTCGGGTAGGAGAGGTTGGGTGTGGCCAGGGATGTGCTCGCGGGGATGTGCAGGCTCCCTTCGCGGGTATGGTACTCAATGGTGGTGGTCGTGTTACTAGTATTGATCGGCGCTAGTGACCACAGACATGGGGTCGTGTGAGCTCGCCTGGTCATGGGCATGGGGCAGGCTCGCCGACGGCCGTCGGCAGTCTCAGAGTTGTGTCCTCCCAGTCCATTAGGTATTGGCGTGGGACGCAGGTGTGGGTGCCTCCTACGGTGGAGGCGCCTACCCAGACTCAGGGACTGATGCGGGGCTAGGAGTTGACAGACTGGTGTTGCTCTTCCTATCGTGGTTGTGTGCGGCGTGAGGTGCGCGACCAACTGTATCTGGCAACAGGGATGCCGGGGCGGCGGCCTCGGATGGCGGTTCACATGCTTGCTCGCTCGTTGTCGGGCAGCATTGCGCTGATGGTGGCTCACCTCCCGGGTTGTGGGGGCAACGGAAGATGGTGCGACGGGTAGCCCAGATGTGCTCTCTCTCTCTCTCTCTCTCTCCCGGAGGGTGGCGTCTTGATCCGGATATGGGGAGCCGACATCGTCGTGCTCCTCCTAGCGGCCTCGTAGTGACAAGGTTGAGTGGCTGAGCGAAAGCTCTGTGCGTTGGCGCCAACGATGGCGACATCCGTGGGTGCTGTGCTCTTTCTAAAGAAGTCGTTATGGTTTTTCTCGTCGTGCCAGGGCTCCAGGTGAAGACCTTTGTCCGGTGGACTCGGCGGCGCCGATGCTATACGTCATTTTCCCTTTTGAGGGTGTTGACGTGGAGCTTAGATATGCCAGGTTGTAGCGTGGGGATGTTTAGCTCGTCCGGTGCATGTTACCGAACTTGCCGCCAGATCAGCACGGCGGTTGTGCCTCTTGCAGAAAAAAATACCTCGCGCAGCACGCCCTCACCCCCCCCCCCCCCCCCCGGCTGTCACTACAGCATACCCAACTCCGGCCATCATCGTTGCCAGCAACTGGCTGTCCCCACTTCTAGTACCACGCGCTACCCGCGCAACCATAGTTGTAGCACACCGCAGCCGGCTCTAGCAAAAAAAAGCATGGTTGTAGCATCAGTACAAACAGTTCCTGTATCTCAGGCCATCGATGTATTGTGCCGCAACCTGCTCCAGCAAAAATTGATGTGGGATATAGCAAATTATGTCGTTGGATGCAGCTCCTCCGCGCCTACTTTCGACTGGTTCCGGCAAAAAAACGCCAACAATAGCAAATTGAAGCATCGGTTGTAGCATTTCTCATAGTTGTAGCTCCGCCGCGCGACGGTCATAGCCGACGCTCGTGCTGGTTCCAAGAAAAATTGATGACGGATGTAGCAAAAAATTTCACTGGATACAGCTGATTCCCATCACATAGTCTTCTCCCATGTAGCAAGAGCAAAGGTTGATTCCAGCAAAAACAATTCATAGCGGCCATGCCGTCGCCGCCGAGCACTATCATCTCCCTGTTGCGGCAAAAATGCAATTAGGTTCCAGCAAAAATCAAACATAGTTCCAGCAAAAACAAATCAAAAAAATTGCAACTTATTATTCTCCGCCACCGCCATTGCCGCCAACCACCATCATCGCCGACTGAAGCAAAAAATCCCACTGGAGGAGTTCAACGCCGCACATTGTTGGTTTCCCGCATACTAGCACTAGATGGGGGGTGTGGTGATGTAGCAGCGCTGCCATGGTGATGAGCTGTACTGCTGTAGGTGCGCCGACGCGGAGGAGACGGGGAGGTCTGAAGAAAGAAGAGGAGGCGAGCTCGGTGGAGAAATCAGAGACGCAAGTCAGATAAAGGAACAAGTGGATGAGGTTGCAAGATAAGAGATAAGGAAAGAAAAAAAGAAAAGCGATGCAGCTTGGCCAGCATGACCTGGCATGTGTGCGCAACTCCAACACGCATAGCGAGCGAGACGGCCGGCCGAAGTTTTGATCGGCTTGCTGATTGTAAACATTTCACTTTCTTTATAAAACGGGCGAAAACCTTTTTTGAAAGATCATCATTTATCAAGACATAGCTGCCACTCTCGATCTCGCCTAGCATGACACGCTAGTTGCTGCAAACCCACCACAACGTCGCAGCCCATGCCGGCCCGCTGTCCCAACTCGTTTCGTCCAGGTAAACGGCGACTGTAAAAATCAAGTGGCCCAAGTGCCCAACGAAGGAGACGCCCATGAAAACTGTAACCGGCCCAAACGAACGCGTGCAAGGTGATGCGAAATCACTAATTAAAGCATCATGTTTCTCAAAAAAAACTAATTAAAGCATCGTTAATAGTACAACCGACTGCTGGCTATATAAGGTTGCTATGTCCTATTGCTAAGTTTATAGCCGACAAATATAATAGTTAGATGTAAATAAATACTATTTCTTTGATACATGACCCATTTCACACTCTCATAAAGTCTCTAGAAGCACGTGCTATAACCGGTTGTTAGTTGTAGCCCGTTTGTCTTCTCTCTTCTCTTCTCTCTCTTTCAACTAAGCACAAATTTATTATTTTAAGTCTTATATCCCGTCTATGTCATCTTATTATACTTGCTCTTAAGGAGCATTCTTTGCAAAGGTCACTCTCACGGTGTGCCACTTGTCGTAACCTGAGAATTTTCCCTTTCTTGAAAATCCGTTTATTCAAAATATTTTATCTTTTAAATTGTGCGTCCAAATCTCAAACCATTTTTTCCGTCAGATTCCTCGAGTCGAGATCTTTAAAACTAATCCCATGGTAATAGCTTTTGAGGAACTATTTTTGCATGAAAGAAACAGGATGAATAATCCTAATCGAGAGCATGCTTTTTCCTTTCTAAACGTGTACCTCCACGAGAAGTAAACCCATGCCTCTCGCGAAAGGAAAAGAAGAAGAAAACAATTTCTGAGAGGCACGATCATGCCTCTCACGAAAGCAAACCCGTGCCTCTCATGAAAGAAAGAAAAAAAAATATGTTTTTCCCGTTTACGAGAGGAATGACCATGCCTCTCACGGAAGCAAAATCATGCCTCTCGCAGAAGAAAAAATACATTTTTTTTTCGTTTCCAAAAGACACAGTCGTGCTTCTTGCGGAAGCAACTCGGTGCCTCTGGCAAAAGTAAAAAAAAACACGTTTTCTTCGTTTCCGAAAGGCACGACCATGCCTCCCGCGGAAGCAAAAATACGTGTTTTCCTCGCAATTCCTTTTGATTTTTTTTTCCAAAGTTAGGAAAGAACGGTGAAAAATGAAAAACCTAAAAGCCGAAAAAACCTCAAAAAAAACTATCTAAAAAGTTGATAACACGTCCGAAAGAGAAATGAAGGGAGCATGTCAAGTGGCGCGCTCTCAGCCACCCCTAAATGACTCTTTGGGAGGCTTCCAAAGCAGCGCTGCTTCGCTAGTTGCTCCTTAAAATCTAAGAAAAACTGCAACCTGGTTGGTGTTTGTATGTCGGTACCGGGGCCGGTCGCTTTAATGTGCTCGACTTCATTATGTATTTTTTGTGGAAGAAAAAAAATTGGCGCAATGTATTTTGGTGTGAAAATGACCAATCGACAGGGATATGTCCTCCCCCGCAAAATAAATAAATAAATAAAATAAAAGACAAGGACATGTCTTCTGTATAATGTACAGGCACTGTATTCTGCTATAATGGTGCATTTTGCTCACAAGTCCATCGGAAAAATGCACGTGTGTATGCAACCTTGGCGTTCTTTCTATTTGCATGGCTAGTCCTTGACTTCGACAAAGGCAAAAAACCACCCCGTTTCCAAGGAGGTTTGTCTCCATAGTCCCTGCAACTCACCACGTTGTGGATTTATACATGTTGAAGTTAAATTTCAGAGAGATACCCTCCATCGAGTGTTTGACCTTGATGAAATCCCTTTCTATATGACATGGTTGATACAACACGTTTGGCTAAACCCCCACTACATATTACAACAAGTTTTTAACCTGCAATTTGCACGCTAATTCAACAGCATTGGTAAAAGATCAAGCAATGCAAGCATTCCAAATTTCCAATTGCCAATGCTACCATGCACGCGTTGTTTAGAGTCATGCACAATGCATGTAACCGCAACAAGACAAGGAGCCGACTGAGTTCTGCAAGCCAAATCACTCATATTCTAAACGGTTTGCTTACCAGTAGTAGTAACCAGAACACCAATGGCTCCGAGAAGGGGGGAAATCACATAGAATATGGAGAGCTCGAGCCCATGAGGCCGGCGGTGCTGCTCGTTATAATATGAGATCTCTTACAATATCAGGGGACCATGCCAGCCACCATGCGCCTGCTTTTGCTCGGCCACCCGATTAGCCACATAAGCACTCAAAGGAGCCAAGCTCTAGATTTGTTGCAACTTGAACCAGTTGCCTAACCACCTTTTTATTGTTCTCCTACACAAGGATCGACCGCTTATATATTGGCACTTCCCGGCTTTTAGCAGAACCTCCAGCTTTAATTAGTTCTTGTTCTAGCACTGGTTTGTTCCTTTTCAGAAAGGGGTGATGGAGGATGAGCACATCACCAGGGCATAAAAATTTCTATGATTCTTGATGTCTTGTTTTTGTTTTATCATATATTAAATTAAACGCTATTAATTGTACCCCGCAAAAAAAACGCTATTAATTGTAGTCCTTTTGTCACTATTTGTTCACATTTTTTTTTCAATTTAACGAGATTGCATCAGTACTAGTAGCATGAAAGTACTAGCACGAAAGCACTAACAATGGTGATTTCGCTTTGTATTCGTTCACTAAACAAACATCAATCTCCCTGTTGTCACCCAACCCATGACGGGCCCAGAGATCAAAATTTGCCGGGGCGACGTCGAACAATGGAGCTCGATGATGCTGCGCCCGCTGGTCGACATGCAAGGGAGGTAGCATGCTCTGTTGCCGGAGACATGGGGCAGCCGCCACTGCTCGCTCT